>NW_026873557.1:0-148351 GCF_032173495.1 Musca vetustissima | reverse complement strand
ATTCAAAAAATTTGAAATCGTTCGGAATCATGAATCATGTCATAGTCTACAAGCAGGATTTGCTTCATTTATGCTTCATGTCATACTTGGAGTCTTTGGTGCACTATTTGTATGAAATCCAACAAAATTATATACCAGAGATATATGTAAATCTGGACCGTTTTTTTTTATTTTAGTGCAATATAGAGGTGAATATAATGCAATATAGAGGAAAAAGAGGTGTACTTCTTGAGTACACCCTTTCTTTTTCATTGTCGGACAGGTTTTATGAGTGCGGGCATCTACCCCGACGCCTTTTTATTCTCATTTATAGTTTATATGGGTGAACTCGCGGCACATATCAGCTCACTATTTCAACGGATGATGAAAGTAGCTACCCCAGGTGACACCGCGGTGAGGTCAGTGTCTACAATTGATATGAGGGACCAAGATAAGCCTGGGCTTTATTAGAGCCAATCAGATCAGCTTTGTTAGAGCCAATCAGATCCGTTGTTTGGTATCCATCATCCCCTATATATGTAAGATATATCTAAATCTGAACCCATCCAAACGAAACTAAACACACGTCATTATAGACTCAATACGATTAGGTATTTCAAATTTCGTGTTAATCGGATAAACATTGGTAGTTTAGTGAACCATTAACAGAAAATCGTAGGAAAATATATATGGGAGCTATCTGTCTATCAAAATCTGACTCGATATTAACCAAATCTAGAACACATCATCTTAGACTAAATGCAATACATTATGCAAAATATCTAACAAAATCTAACAAAATATGGCGTACTTGGAGCACTATTTATATAACATCGTATGGAAATGTGAACCGATTTCAAAAATATTTAACACATGTCATTCGGCGGTCAATTTGGTATGCTATATAAAATTTTGTCGCAATCATTCAAATCATGTATGTTTTGTGCACCATTCAAATCAAAGCGGAAGAAAATATATATACTCTAAACCGATTTTCGCCAATTTCATTAGGGTTTGTCCTTGGGTCGAATAAATGAGTTGTACCAAATTTTATCCAATGCGAATCATGAATGCGACCTACACTTTGTTTACAATTTAACAACAACATTAGGACGGTCATGCGTAAATAGACTCCGAAAATGATTCTATGACAATTCTCATAAGGAACGATATGTCTATTCCGTTTCCTTTTGCCGGTTACAAACATATGCACACAGATGTAATACACTGTAAAATGAAATCCATTTTTTTATGTGAACTATAGGTCTTTATTTAACATGCTTCCTAATGTCCGATTTGGCCAAATATGCACCGTTTTCTTGCATGATGAATTGCAATTTTGCATTGCAAGAAAAATATGATAATCGCTTAGTGCCAAGTCCGGGCTGTATGGCGGATGCATTAAAAAACTTCCCAACCAAGCTCCCGAAGTTTCTGCCGAGGCCACGACACCTCTCCTGTTGGTCAATTCTGGCCGTTTCTGGTCAATTCAAACGGTCCAGTTGTTGACAGTAGAGATCAGAACTTGGCCATATGGAAGCAAATAAATAAATAATCCCCTTCCAGTCCCACCAAATGCATAACAGATCCTTCCTGGCCGTTATCGTATGTGATACATTTCTCAACTCCAGTCACCATCCGTTTAAGAAATAGGTCTATCTCATTCCGTTTGGCCAAGGCTTCGCATGTGGAAATTCGATTCATCTTTTTTTCTGTTAACATCGAGCTTAATTTTTAAATTCATCTTTATGGAAATGGTTTAAAACCGTTTTATGGTTGATTTTTAGCTCCTGGGCTGCTAACATGCCAGTCAACTTCGATCATTTCTCTAATTTTATTTATTTTCGACGACCGGTCTAATGGATTTCTTTTTCCCCAACCTAATATATAGTCAGGTTCCGAACATTTTATTCATTCACTATGTATATATATATATATATATATATATATTTTTATCAGTCAGGACCTTTCAGGAGAATACGTTTTTTAAGCTCTGAAAAATTAGGTACTAAATTACAGTCACATAGTTTGGAATACTGCGCTAGAAACTTCTACATACCCAAAAAAAAGCAGGACTTTAGTATGGGGGCATGGACCTATTTGGGAAATTTTTTGGGTAGGTGTATCGAACATCCATACTGCACACACTTCGGTGAAATTTCTGACAGTTATATGAGGGCTCTGTCAAGAAATGGTTATATGATCCGCAGTGTTGTTTCTGCCATGAATGCCAAATTACAGCCATTTCGCTAGGAAATTGAGGCAACGACCGTCAAAATAATGACAATTGGATTGTCAAAAGTGAATGTAATTTAACATTCAGGGGTCTTGGATGGTGAAAGAAAACATGGGCACATATTGTTGCAAAGACGATTTGGTTAAAAATATGTCTAAAACTTTCAAAATACCAAAGACAGTGTGGTACAAATCTGTAGCAACGATGGAGATTATAAAAATCAATCTTCAAAAAATACTTAAAAATTAACTAGTTTCCAAAATATTTTCTTTTCTACTTTATTTTGAGAGTCCATCATTAGCATGATGAACTCTCAAAATTAATTTCAATTATATCAAATATGAATCGAATTAATTTGATTAAAATAGTTTTTTTTCAATTCACAAACTACAAAAAATGTGATTCTAATCTAACTAGGCGTAAAGCAATTAAAAAAATAAGCGTTAAGACCTCCCTTTGAGTATTAATCTAAATTATTAATTACTAAATTTAAAAAATTAAATTAATAAAATGTAAGAAAACAGCAAAAACAAAGTGACAGATATTTCCTAATATTTTATTAACTGTCATTTCCTAAAACCAAATTAAATCGATTTGGTTATTTTTGACGTTCGATATGAACTTAACGATATGTATTTCAATGTCAGGCTAATTATAAACGAAGAAGATACATAAGCAGCAACCAAAGAGAGAAAAGCATCTATTTTGACAAATGATCTATGTATATAAAAGCAGAGTGAATTTGACGAAACTATATCAAACGACATTTAGTCTTTACAACATTAACTTCAACCAAGAAAACATTGCAACAATGGTGAGCATTCAAATCATTTCCGAATATTGTAAATTATTAATTGTTTTCCTTTCTTTATTTTCAGAAATTCACTTTGGCTTTGGTCTGTGCCCTTTTGGGTGTTGCTGCTGCTGATGTCTCCCATTTGAGTGGTGCCTATGATTATCCTAAACAGGATTCCGGTTACAGCTATAATGGACCAGCCCAACAAGATGGTTATCATTATGATGCACCAGTTCAACCTCAGCAAACCTATTTACCTCCTGCTCAACCCCAACAAACCTACTTGCCTCCTGCTGAACCTCAACAAACCTACTTGCCTCCTGCTGAACCTCAACAAACCTATTTGCCTCCCGCTCAACCCCAACAAACCTACTTGCCCCCTGCCGAACCACAACAGATCTACTTGCCCCCTGCTGAACCACAACAAACCTACTTGCCCCCTGCTGAACCACAACAAACCTACTTGCCTCCCGCTCAACCTCAACAAACTTACTTGCCCCCTGCTGAAGGTCTTGCTCAGGATGGTTATCATTATCGCGTTGTCAAACGTTATCGTCTCAGATCTCATTAAATATTGAAATTAATATGATTGCCATCGGCACGGTTGCCGGTTGTAATTGTTTTCCATTATTTTTTGTTAATTGTTGTTTGGGTATAACCCCGAAATATTTTTCTAATAAATCATTTCGTATAAAGCAATTAGTTTTGAGTTATTTTCTGTTATATCGATCATGGAAATTAATATTCATGCCGTGCCACAGTAAATTAGTTTTGTAGAAAAAGTTTTAAAACATAATTTTAGACCAAAAATAAGTAACATTATTATCACTACGGCGATCATAAAAGTGAAGAGTAATTCTGACGATAGATCAATCAAATATATTTGAGTGACAGGTTACATATGAAGGCTACGTCAAAACATCGTCGATTGGGTTTGATGATCGTTACATTAACATAATCTGTATTGTAGCAGAGGGTCTACGCTTATAGCTCTGCAAAAATATTCTTTGAAAATAATTTAAAAATATATTTATAGAATTTTAGGTGTTTATAATTTAGCCGAAATTTATTACTGTTCGTAGATATAAGGTTTTCTGAACAAAGATCGTTTGAAAGTCGAAAATGTCGATGCAAACATACGAATATCGATTTCTTGTCTTTGAGGACCCTACCTAAAAACTTATGAGGGACTTTTTATATAATATTTAGAGGTCAAAAAATCTTGCATTTTGGTGTTGACGTTGTTCAAGAATATTAGAACGCAAAGGAAGAACAAGGACTCGAGATAAAAGGATGATATGTTTTACAAAAACATTCCTCATACGATTTTTTTCGCGAACTGTAGACTTATCATCAAAAAGTTAATCGAACCATAACTCAAAAACGTTACCTATGTCGAATTTGTCCTTTTGAGTTTTTAATATACTCGCCAGGGGTTTTCATCCCTTTACCCAAAATTATGTTGCTTAGTGTCCGACATGTTCAACAGGAGACAGAAATGCCATGTTTATAATAAACGAAAAAATCCATATAAGGCGAACACAGCTTACTCAATGCACTGTCTATATCTAAGGCTATCATACGCCCTCTTTTTTAGAGGACAATCATCTATTTCAACTGGATGTCCTCTATCTGCCATATATTTTTATAATCTGTCATCTTTAGTCTCCTTTATTTTTAAGATCATGATCAATATTTATTTTAGTGGAGCCGTATAGAAACCAGTAAGGAAAGTAGTAAAGTCGGACTGGGCCGACTATATGATACCCTTCACCACTTTGGGTATATTCTACATATGTATCCTAACAGACATCTATATCTGAACCGATTTCAGGGAAACTTGACAGAGGCTAATTTATATTACTTTAGCACATTGTGTTTATCGGCCTATCTATGGATCTTTTCTCGAAGCTTAGCAACATCATTCTAGACTTAGTTCAGTACCCTATTCCAAAATTCGTGCAAATCGAAAGATATATAGGGTCTTTGGTGCACCAATTACCTAAAATCTGACGAAAATATATATGGGAGCTATATCTAATTCTGAACCGATTTTCACGAAGTTTTTCACACGTCATTCTAGACTTAATTCAGTACGCTATGACAAATTTCGTGCACATCGAATGATTTTTAGAGACTTTGGTGCACCAATTACCTAAAATCGGATGCAAATATATATGAGAGCTATATCTAAATCAAAACCGATTTTCACGAAACTTTGCACACATAATTCTAGACTTAATTTAGTATGCTATGCCAAAATTCGTGCTAATGAAAAGATTTCCAGGGACTTTGGTGCACCATTTACCTAAAATCGAGCGAAACTATATATGGGAGCTATATCTACATCTGAACCGATTTTCACGAAACTTTGCACACATCATTCTAGATTTAATTCAGTACGTTATTCCAAATTTCGTGCAAATCGAAAGATATGTAGGGACTTTGGTACACCATTTACCTTAAATCGAACGAAGATATATATGGGAGCTATATCTAAATCTTAACCGATTTTTACCAATTTCAATAGGGTTCATCCTTGGGCCAAACAAATGAGCTGTGCCAAATTTCATCCAATTCGGATCATAAATGCGACCAGTACTCTGTTCACAAAAATACATGGACGGACGGACATGCTTAAATCAACTCACAAAGTGATGTCTCGATTATTTTTGCCTGTTACACAAAGACATAATACCCTGTACCACAGTGTGGTGAAGGGTATAAAAAATCTTGAAGTGCTTGTACTTTTCCAAAATCTGGTCGCCTTACTATATCGGAAATGCGGCTAGAACCTTAAAATATTGAAAATGTGAACCTTACAAATATCTAATAAGCTGGACATTGGGTGTCAAAAAGCTGGACATAAAAAGCATTATGTGGACATTCACGTAAAATCAGTCTTGACTTTTATATGAGGGCTATGTCATGGTAAATATTTGGTGGGAACGTGTGACAGAAATGAAATAAATAATATATCATATATGGCCAATTCGGTCAAACATCGTCCATAAACTTCTGTGGTTACCCCGACATATTTTATTGTCTATTCCAAAACTCCATCTTAAATATTGCGACCTCTTGCGTGATTTCAACAGACAAGCAAGCAGACCTACATAACAAAAACCACATAAAATTTTAACTTGATTAGGGAAATTAAGTCTCCGGAGAATATTTTGAGGTTTGCCAACAGAATAATTCTACCTTATGTTGTATTAAGGTTCGGGAGCTTTCAAGACATGAATCCACATCAAGTATTTTTCTGTTAACTTTTTTTATCTTCAAGAACCCAAAATTGCAAATTACAGTCATTTAGTTGAAAAATTGAGAATAAAAGCTTCAAATTACTCAAAATGAGACGGGATATTTAAATGGGGCTTTAACAAAACATAGACAGATATATTAGATTGGGGAAAAATAAATCCATTATTTTTATATGAACTATCTGACTTTATTTAACATGCTTTGGAATGTCCGATTTGGGCCAAATATGCACTGTTTTGTTGTATGGTCTCTGGCAATTGTAAAAGTAACTTCATAATGCCTCTCTTACATATATTCTGCTCTCTATTTGCAATTTTTTATCATTAGATATCAATTTTTTATCATTAAAGAAATTTCGCAATGCAAGGAAAAGATGATAATCGCTTGGTGCCAAGCCCGTACTGTATGGCAGATGCATTAAAACTTCCCAGCCTTGTGTGGCCTAGCGTTGTCCTGGTGGTACACGACACATCTCCTGTTGGCCAATTCTTGCCGTTTCTGGTTTCTGATCGAATTTTAGCTTCTGGGCGATGTTACGACTTCTAACATGCCTGTCAACTTCGATCATTTCTCCGATTTTATCGACATTTTCGACAACCGGCCTTTCAGTGGGAGGTGCATCTTTAACATCAAAAATGCCTGAACGGAATCGACGAAACCAAAATTGCACATAATTGCCTGTTACAGTATCGGCACCATATTTGGCAAAGAAAAATGTAAAATGTACCGAATTTTCTCTTTGTTCACTTCCATTTTTAACACCCTGTAACTCAAAACTGAATGCACTAAACAAAAACAGCAAAATAATTTTTTACTGCGAAATGTCACCCTTCTAACGGTGATAAATTTGAAATTGTTTGATCGATACTATACGAGAAATCTATCAGTACAGCCATCTGCCGAAAAAATAATGGATATCTTTTTCTCCAACCTAATAGAAAGAATTAAAATTGACTTTTACTAACATGGCATGCTTATGATAAAATTTCAATATATAGTATCACTTTCAACCAAATTAGCTGTTGTGTAGCACCATGGCACAATTATACAAGGTAGTCTCATGTAGTCATTTTTTCCAATTTTTTCATAAATATGCCTTTCACAGTATTCAGAATTTAAATGAAAATATCTTCCTTCGAAATGTACGCAAATAATGTGTTCAGTAGCAAAAATTGCTAAAGAATTTATATTTATAAATATTTTGAAGTTCCCTACCTCTAAAACTTTTAAATACAATTTATAACAACCATGGTTAAATCTTGAGAGAAGGTTCAGCTTTAGAAAATATATTTTGTTTAATTTATTGAAAACATGTCAATCGACAAATATAAAATTTTATGGAATTTATTTTTTATATTATTTCAAATTGATAGGTGAGTTCCAAATTAAAAAGGGTTGACAACATCAAATTCTCAAATGAGATTACCTTATGTAATTATGCCATGGTGTGGCACATAAAATTAAAAATTTTGTCACCTTGTTGATTTTTAAAATGTTCACAATGATTATATTCAGTTCCTTTTATTTTACTCTACGAATTTTCCCAGTATCATCGTACAAACATTTATCAAACTTGAAGCAGAAAATATGTTTTTATCCCAATAAAATACAAAGAAATGTCTCAAATTGGATAACCCAATCCATCGTACACAATATTCTCTAGAAGAATAACATGTTTGATTAATTTGCATATAAATGGTCAGCATTGTGTCAAATGCAGGTGAACGAAGATTGTTTTTCATACACAGTTTCATACAACAGGGTGCATTGACCCGTTTTATGTACTAAGGCACAATCTCCTTTCGTCGATAGGAGAAAAAATATATAATTCCTTCTAACCATTGTTATAACGTTTTCTTAGTTTTTACATTTTCCAAGAACATGTCCTTATTGTGTGTATAGAATGTTAGTTCAAGGATTTGAAGTATGTTCGACTAAAGGCTTTTATGTAAAATGTTGTAAATATATAAGAAAGGGGTTTTTTAGTAAATTTGTCATAAGAACGATGTATCTTGGATTGAATGCTCCTATACTAAAGAAGAATGATAGATAAAAACTGAATTTTGTATACAATGATTTATTACATATAAGCAATTATCCCCAACATGAACATTAATCAATATTCGAGTATGGACATACAAAGACGTTTTTTTTTCAATAACTAGGACGTAACAAATTTGATATTTGTAAACAAGGAATGCCTCCTTATTTAATGGTTTTCTGTATATGCAGCGAAATTTTCAAATTTGTTCTCCTTTCCTTGTTTTATGTTTAATATGGAGTATTAAATTTGTCATTCCGTTTGCAAGACCTCAAAATATTCGTCAGAGACCTTATTTTTTGATTAGAATAAAAGTCAATGTCGATTTAGTCATATCCATATACCTGTTAAAATCGCGATAGAGATCGTAATATTTAAGATAGAGCAATGACATTTTGTACACAGGTTGGATTTGAAATGGGATATTTGTTTTGTCATAAACCCCATTTTAGGGTACAGCAGCATTTTTAGTATTTTGAAAACTTGAAATTAGATTTTTCCTATTGGAGTGTAAGTCGATCAGAATATAATTCAATCTCTATATATGAATGTCGGTCTGTTGAAATCCAGATAGAGGTCGCAATATTTAATGATAGCTCCCATATAACTCTCATTATTCGGTATTTTGGGAAGAATTGTCTGTAGTGTGGTACTTTGAATTTCCATTGGATAGCATATCTCTGTACCAAAAATGATCGACATCGGTCCACATTTTATGATATATCCCATATAAAGGCACCTCCCATTGTTCGGTATGTTGGGGATTTTGGGCTGTTTTTTAACCACATTGGGTGCCAGATCAAAAATTTACAATGGTTTTTTATTACATGTTAGCGATTTACTGTGTCATAGATAAAACCAGTAAGGAAAGTAGTAAAGTCGGACTGTGCCGACTATATGATACCCTTCACCACTTTGGGTATATTCTACATATGTACCCTAACAGACGACGCGTTTTTGTTATATATGTATATCTGAACCGATTTCAGGGAAACTTGCCAGAGACTAATTTATATGGATCTTTTCACGAAGCTTAGCAACATCATTCTAGACTTAATTCAGTACCCTATACCAAAATTCGTGCAAATCGAAAGACATATAGGGTCTTTGGTGCACCAATTACCTTAAATCGGATGAAAAATTATATGGGAGCTATATCTAAATCTGAACCGATTTTTACGAAACTTGGCAGACATCATTCTCGATTTTATTCATTACTTTGTGCCAAATTTCGTGCAAATCAAAAGATTTCCAGACTCTTTAGTGGACTATTTACCTAAAATCGGGCGAAGCTATGTATGGGAGCTATATCTAAATCTGAAACGATTTTCACGAAACTTTGCACACATCATTCTAGACTTAATTTAGTACGCTGTGACAAAATTCGTACAAATCAAAAGATTTCCAGACTCTTTAGTGGACTATTTACCTAAAATCGGGCGAGATTATATATGGGAGCTATATCTAAATCTGAACCGATTTTCACAAAACTTTGCACACATTATTCTAGACTTAATTTAGTATGATGTGCCAAATTTCGTGCAAATCGAAAGATATATAGAGACTTTGGTACACAATTTACCTTAAATCGGACGAAGATATATACGTGAGCTATATCTAAATCTGAACCGATTTTCGCGAAACTTTGCACACATCATTCCAGACCTTATTCATTACGCTGTGCCAAATTTCTTGCAAATCGAAAGATATATAGGGACTTTGGTGCACCATTTACCTTAAATCGGACGAAAATATATATGAGAGCTATATTTAAATCTGAACCTATTTTTCCCAATTTCAATAGGGTTCGTCCTTGGGCCAAACAAATACGCTGTGCCAAATTTCATCCAATTCGGGTTATAAATGCGACCTGTACTTTGTTTACAATTTAAGATGGACAGACGGACGGACTCACGGACATGCATAAATCGACTCAGAAAGTGATTCTATGCATATTCTCAAAAGGAACCATGGGTCTATCTCGATTATTTTTGCCTGTTACAAACATATGCACAAAGACAAATACAGTGTGGTGAAGGGTATAAAAACGATTTTAGATAATTATACATTCAAATTATCTAAAATCGTTTTTATACCCTCGTGGTGGAGTGTTGTAAACTTCGGCCCTTCTAAACTAAACGTACGTTATTTTGAAGATTATTGATTTCGATCGTATTGCGAGGATTTTTGTCATCAGTTCCTAGTGTGGCATTTTCTTCAATCGTACACTAATTACGGAAATTATTATTTTATAATGAGCTCATTGAAATGTATTCCATTCGCTTGCATGGTCTTGATATGTGACTATGCAAGCGACCATGTAAGCGGCCTTCCCTAAACAGTTCTGAATCATCGACTATTAGAGGTTATTGGTTAAAGACAACTCACCCACATTATATAACGCCCAATTATTTGTATTTTGAAGTTTTTGGACACATTTTTCATTTTCCTATCACAAGTTAAAAATACTAATTCGCTCGTATCGATATGTTTAACTTTCGGTGTTTGGATGATTTTGAGTTTTTATGAACACATTCTATCAAAAGTGACAGCAATTCAGTACTTCCTTTGCCCAGAGGTTTAGAAAATCTCTTCGAAACAAGTTTCGACATAGGTTTACTTGTACTTCGCAATCTGCATTGTATCGAAAGTTTTAGTTATCACTATGGTGTAGTTGCGAGAATCGAAGTGCTTCTAAAGTAGTCTGTATATCTTCCTATTATTCCTTTTATTATTCCCCTCAAACAATAACCTATGACTTGTATTCCATTGCAACTAAATAACCTAAATTAACCGCAATGTCATAATGAATAGCACAATTTTACAATTATTTATCGTAATTTCCACAATACATCACATCATCATCGTCCAAAATTTTCTTCTACATGACTGAACACCGTTTTGCGGCAAAGACGTTGTTAGCCATCTTACACGGGGTCATTATTCGAAATCATTGTAATGTGAAATTAATCGCATTTTGAAATATTTGCTTTCTTATGAATTGGGACTTAACGGCAATTCAATGGGTATTAAATGAAACATTGTGGTTTTGTGTGTGTGTATTTCTGTGTTATCTAGACGTGTTGTGATTCTCACCAACACTGAATGGATGCTGTCGCGTTATTATCGCCATCGTTATAACACTTTTGCGCGTGTTTGCAACAATTGTTGCAACATTTTGGGTAACGCACATAAGAATGGTAATTTGTAAAGCGAGAATGTAATTATCGCAGTGGATAGTGCACTTCACATATAAATGAACATTAAGTTAGTTATAGAATGGGTATTTATTGTATTGGTGACTGTGTATGAATAACTACTGAGATATATATACCCTTAACTATAGATATAATCCTAAAATTTTGTATTTGGTCAGTGCTGCAGATGAGTGTTTATTTGAATTTTCGTAATAAATTTTAAGTCGATATTCAGTAGAGTAACTTCGGGTAATGTGGACCACCATTTTAATTTTTTGATATTGTGGGCGTAACAACGATAAAAAATAAAAACTAATTTTTTTCGCAATATAGTAGATTTGTTGACTAAAGATATTCCAGCTCAAACATTATATATATTTGTCAATAAAAATGTTATTGCATTATATTTCAAAAAACTCAAAACTGTGAATAAAAATAACTTGGCGGGTAATGTGGACCAGTATGTGTGGGTAATGAGGATCAGTAAGTTAAAGGTAGGTTGTGGATTGGTTGTGATAAATTTCAATTTATTGGACTCTTGGGTAACAATTAATGCAAAAATATATGGGTTTATGTTTTGGAATAGACCCCAATTGCGGTATTTTGAAGGTCCTTGCTTCATTATCCAACCGAAGCACCTGTAATTTCGCTTTTCGATTTTTCAGAGGATAGAATACCTCCTCGCATATTAAATGCGCCCATGTTTCGAACTCGTCCTCATGAAAAGGTCCAAATTTTTATAGTGGTCCACATTACCCACACACATTTTTTAAAAATTATTATCGGCTTCAAAATTAAAAATAACCGATTGTAATTACAGCTAAACGTATATTTTTGTTAAAGAAAAACACATAACTTATTTATATTCGAGAAATTTTCAATGTAGGAAGGGTTTGGTCCAATGAAGACCCCTATTGTTTTTGGTAAAGATCGGTTAATATTTAGGGGATGAAATGGACCAAATACCTAATTTTTGTCGGGTTTTCTGGTCGCTCCAGAGGCCGCAATTATGGCCCAAACATCTTGAATTTTTACATGGAGAATGGGATTGAATCAAAGATCGGTCAATATTTAGCGGGTCAAATGGACCCTGACTTTTGTGTGAAAAATCACAAAATTTGTATTCTACGGCTTATATATTTATAAAGAACATAGAGCGGAGAAGTTGATAGTATATCCGAGACAAGTGATTGGCCTTTAAACTGGTACCAATTATATTGTCCTATGTACTCGGATGTGGGTGTTATAGGTAAATATTTACAGGTACTTACGTATTCCGCTTGAAATGTTCGCTTTGAAATGTTAGGATCAAGGACAACGGCCAAAATTTTCGGCTATGATCAGATAATAATTTTGGACCGAAAACTTATTTTTTGTGTTTTTTTTCGATTCGATCCATAGGTTACAATTACACTGTGCAGCACTAAAATCTTGAACCAATCGAGACCCCCAAAATCTTGAAGCTTGTGATGGTGGAAGAAAGTCCCTAGCTGGGTTTTGCATTATTAGCTAAGTTTTTTTGTTTTTAAATTAATTTTTAAAATATTCGACTGGGGGTGGATTTTAGCACAATTTTCGAATAATACTATATCTATATCTCGTAAACTATTCGAAATATTGCGTTTCTCTCTTAAGCAATATTTTTCCTCTTAATTAGATCTAAAAATTTTCTTTTGAGATAAAATCAATAAAACAACACCATCATACTGAAAATAGCACAACTGCAAGAAAATTAAAATTTCGACTTACTTTTTCCATGTTTAATTTTTACTTCAATTCTGTACCTATTTATTGAAAAAAGCATAGCAATTTTTATTTCTATAAACATACAATTGGGAGTGAATTTCTTTGGTTCATTTTGATGAATTTGTGAGGCTATAACTATGTGAAGGAGTCAACCAATGAAATCGGGGTTTTAAGAAGAGTTGTTTGATTTGCTATTGGCTATCTTTTCGTCAGATATTTTTTGTCCGAGTCAGTAGCAGTTTCTGAAATAAGTGTGAAAAACATGGAAAAAGTATGTCTAAATTTTAATTTTTTTTGCAGTTGTGCTATTTTCGGTATGATGTTGTTGTTTTATTGATTTTATCTCAAGAGAAAATTTGTAGACCTAATTAAGAGGAAAAATATTGCTTAAGAGAGAAAAGCAATATTTCGAATAGTTCACGAGATATAGACTCAATAATAAGTACGTATTATTCGAAAATTGTGCTAAAATCCGCACCAGTCGAATATTTTAAAAATTAATTTAAAAGAAATCCTTAGCTAATAATGCAAAACCCAGTTAGGGATTTTCTTCCACCATCACAAGCTTCAAGATTTTGGGGGTCTCGATTGGTTCAAGATTTTAAAGTTGAAAAATGTGTCACTGTGTTATAAGCCGAACATCACAACACAACCCACGCTGAAGGGAATATGGACAAGTAATTAGAAGGGCTGTACTGAATATTGGTAATATTCGGAAAATATGTCAGTGTAAGGAAGAGGTGCTGTCGACCTCTCGGGAAATTCAACTCCTCGAACGATTCGTCGAAGAATATAAAGTATGCAATCCTGATGAAAGTAAAATGTCCGTCCATTTTTCTGTTGGATGTTTGGATATTTATATATCGGTTTGCTATTTTTTATACTTTGGCATTTTTTTGCACCCATTTCAACTGAATTGGGGGTAATTTGATATTTTGAGATCTCATTGGGTAAGACATCTTCCTACCAATCGTAGTCAAATTTTTAAGGTAAACCCCATAAAACTGCACGCTCCAAAAAGTCGTTTTTTAGACCACGATTTTATGGGCGTTTTTCTCCAAACAGCGCTTTTGCGAATGGCGGGCATGTATAAAAAAGTATAAAAAGTTCCGCCTGGCAGGACTTAATATTGTTGTTACAGACAGCGATTTTGCGAATGGCGGGCATGATTAAGTATAAAAGTATAAAATGTTCCGCAGGACTTAACATTGTTTTTACTTGTTTTATGTTTATGGATAAAATTGATTAGAGACATTAGTTAATTTTATCCATAAACAAGTAAAAACTATGTTAAGTCCTGCCAGGCGGTTTTATACACATTAAAAATTCCCGAACGAACTGTTTATACCCTCCACAATGAGGACGACATTCAAAATATGTAATATTAATGGGAACTCCTAGGAGAAAACTCGTGTTATAATTGAACCTTGAATATACCGAAAAAAGACGTGAGAAAAAGATGATTACCTACTTGTAATAGTGAGGCTAGCAGTTTATGGGGCTATACCAAAATGCGGATCAATATGGTTAATTTTGGGTAGTGAAATTTGACAATCAATAAGAATACAAATTACAGCTAATTCGGTTGAAAACCGTGTACCCAAAATATTAACTTGAGTCAATTTTAATCATTTTTAGTACAGAGGTATCTCAAACTTGGTGCAATATTAATAAGTTTTAGTACAGGGATGTGATATAATATTATTTCTTTCCACATTTTTTATTCTTAGCTATGTTTTCAAGAAATTTAGTGTTTAAATTTTTGATTTTTTTTTTTTTTTTGAATCTACACTATTTCAAGAATGTCCGTACAAAATTTCAAGTGAAAATCTCAAGAACTCTTGAAGATATAGCCGATTTATTGTGTCAGCATCTAGTGACGGCTAAAGGGCTTCTTAAACTTTAAACGCGTTTTCCTCTTTTGCGAATGGCGAGCACGATAACTCAAAAACTAATAATCCAATCGATTCCAAATTTTTACACGTTTCTCTGTGAGTGTAAAGCTATCGTATGAACTAGGATAAAGCCAATCGGTGAAGATCTTCCTTATTTTTTAACTTGGATTTTGGTAAAAAAAATCGGCGATTTTCCAAAAATATTTTTTCAAAGGTCCGCCATTTTGTTAATTTTAGAGCGAAGTCAATAATCCTAGTTCATACGAGAGCCAGACGTGTACTCTATCTAACACCGTTGGAATATGCGGATTCCGATGTTCCAGTGAGGAGTTATCATTCTTTAATTACAAAAACAACAACAAAACAATCATTTTTTTTTTTTTTGTAAATTATGTTTCTTCTCTTTTAAATCATCAACTATATATGTGCAAAGTTACAAACCTTAACATGCATTGGTATTGATTTACGAGCCCATTGGAAATCTTGAAAAATTAAAATTGGAAGGGGGGGTTCCCTTAACAAGCATTGGTATTCATTTACCAGCCCATTTAAAATCTTAAAAATAAAAAATTTAAAATGGGGGGGTTTCCTTAAGACAGCATTTCCAGAATCTTGTTGAGACTAACCTGATATTTCCAATTACCACATTTCTGCCAATTCTGAAAAGAGATACAACATTTTTAAATTAAATTAATATTATTTTCACTCAGAAAAGTACAGGTTAACAAATATTTATCTCATACTACAAATTTTTTTATTCGATATTAAACCAAATCAAGCCTAAAAGTATGCTGTATATTCATTAGTATATGAATATACAAATGTCTGCACCTGATGCATCTTCGGGTTTATTGCGGAATATGTATAAATATAATTATATTATTACTCTTTAAATTACTGATAGTCTTCATAATATTATGATGTTATTATATTTATTCTTGTTGCTCGACATACTCAATTGCATTGCATTGTAGTTTTCATGGCATTATTTTTCTTGATATTAATTCCAAGTCCAACATTGCGAGCCAGTTTCTCCAGATCTTCTACTTTTGACTGCATTGTGGATATCTTGTGAGAGAAATGGCAGACAGGGACGTACGCAGGGGGGGAGCCCTGGGGGCCCGTGCCCGCCCCGAAATGAATTTTTTTCACAGTAAATTTATGTTTGCAACAGCGAATTTTTTCATTTTGTACCTTCCATATTACAGTCCGTCTAAATTACAGGGGGTGTGCCATTCCTAGATTTGTCTATTATGACTCGTAGGATGTTGGTCTGGTCCACACAGAATATATTTGGTCTGAAGACAGCTTGTTCATCTCTCAGAATGTTTTCTACTTGCCTTTGAATTCTTTTCTGTATTATGGTTGCCAGATTTTTTTTTATGGTGTTGAGCAAGGTTATTCCTCACATGTTGTTACAATCTTTGAAGTCGCAAATTTTGCGTAATTTCATAACAATGCCTTTCTTCCAAATTGGAGGCAGTCTCTCTTTCTCCCAAGCTGAAATGATGTGAGGTCGAAGTAACTTAGCTGGGGTTCTGTCGTCGGCTTTTAGCGATTCCACCGTTAAACCATATTCTGCTGCTGCTTTGTTATTTTTTAATTGTTCTATTACCTCTTTTATTTCATTCAAGCTGGGCGATACATTCAGCATATTTCATATTGAAATGCTATTGTAAATTTCCTTATTTTCAGAGGTGTTTCTGACGTTCCGTGTACCAATGACTGGAATGTTTGGCATATTTCTATGAGTCGCTCACCGATCGTTTTTGACTCATCATCCATGTGTTCTCATTGCTGAATGAGTTTTGGTGTTATAGCTTCCTATTTGAGAGATAAAACCACCCACGAGAATCACAATGTCACTTTTCCGAATTTCATTAAGCGTGGATGTTAATTGTGAGTAGAGTTCATTTTTCACAGTATCTTCGGCATCTTCCGTGGGAGCATAGCACTGTACTATGGTGACGTAATTATATTATATTGCTCTTGAATCGAGTCATTATTACACGGTCAGATATTCCTTTCCATGTGTCCAACGACCTCTTAGAATTCATCGACATTATGATTCCAACTCCGCTTTCACCACCATTTTCTTTTTCACTGTATAGTACATGAAAGTTGAAAGTATATCGCTTTGATTCCATCTCACTTCGCTTTATCTAAGAGTTCGATCTTAGACGATGCCATTTGCTGTTCTAGTTGCGCAAGCCTCGATGATTCACGAAGAGTCCATTGCGCAATAAGTGTCCTATTTCGTGTGCCATAGGGCATTGTCATATGTTGCTGTTTATTTTAATTTGATTCATTTTTTGTTAATCGTTTTTGTATTTCAGCTAAATTATAATTACATTCATCGCTTTATATAAAATTAAAAATGTCGACCCTTGTGGAATATACCAGATTATGGTCAGATCGGATACTATTTCTCAAAATTTTCAAATTTGGAATAAATTGTCTGAAACCAATATATCGACAAGGCATATTTTTGTATGTATATACCCTTATGTGTTGTTTACGAGACTTGAAAGAAAAAAGCGTTCAAAGGTGCCCCCCACCCCCTCTCCACAAAATGTTGAAATATTTTTTTAAATAATTAACAAAAATATTTGTTATTATTTCAGTGTCTACAACGCTGAAATCCATAAAATACATAATTTTATAGAACAAATATTGTCTCTTTATAAATAAAATACAAAATGCAACTAAAACTTTGCCAAGATTATAGCAAACAATAAAGTTAATCATTTCAAGTGCATTCATGCAAATTTTCTAGTGGCATTACCCTAACTCCCTCTACCCAATCATTTATTCGTCGCACTTGTAGTCGCACAACGACAGAGTCATATTGTCTCTGTTTTTAGTATTCCTTCCTTTTCGGTTGTGTGTGTGCGCATTCGCCTATGTATCGTCTTGGTCTGCCTTTATCTGCAGAATTACAAAATTATTTGCATATCTTTGCATTATTTTAAAGTGCAAATGTACAAATTGTAAGTGTTGGATGGAATCTTGTAGAGAACGAAGTTCCACTCATTATGTGAAGAGGGTGCTGCAGGCTTATGCATCCAGAGTAGTCCACAATTTACTGTAACTATGGCGAGATAACAAAGGATTTTATATTTTGGAGTTTTTTGTTGGCAATATGGCTAATTTTTGGGTGTGTATCTTAAATTGTGAACAAAAGAGAGTTAGAAATTGTTGCCGGCTTGTCATAAGCTAATGGTCGAAATGGAGCGATTTCAAAGGAATAATAATAAGTGGATAAAATTGTGGGCACATTTTATGTTTCAATTTAGTATGTGTTATAATTTGGTTAAGTCTGTACCAGCTATTTCTATTTCTATAATTTTTAAGATTTGATCATGGGGTGTAATTTAATTTTTGTGAAGGAAATAATTGTTGAAATGCTTAACCGTTCAGATACAAAGACATTAATAATTTTTCTGATGTATTTATAGAACAACTGAAACAGGAGCCAAATTTTAAATTCGTTGTCAGTTTATTTTCATTCTTTACGTTCTGAAGGGATAATAATGCATTACTAAACCAATATAAATTAACTAACAGATTATTCTACCATCTCTTAAATATTATCACATACCATAAACAATATCAGAATAGGTAGATCCCTGTAAATATTTACGTATTTGAAGATCGAACACTTTTCATGGATAGAATATCAATTTCTACGGTATTTTTGGTCCATTTGAACCTCTACATTTCAACGAATCATTATACCCTTCACCACACTGTGGTACAGGGTATTATGTCTTTGTGCATATGTTTGTAACTGGCAAAAATAATCGTTCCTTTTTACAATATGCAGAGAATCACTTTCTGAGTCGATATATGCATGTCCGTCTGCCCGTCTCTAAACAAAGTAGAGGTCGCAGTTTTGATTCGAATTGGATGCAATTTGGCACAGCTCATTTTTTTGGTCCAAGGACGAACCCTATTGAAATTGGGAAAAATCGGTTCAGATTTAGATATAGCTCCCATATATATTTTCGTCCGATTTAAGTCCGATTTAAATGGTGCACCAAAGTGGCTATATATCTTTCGATTTGCACGAAATTTGACACAGCGTACTGAATTGAGTCTAGAATGATGAGTGGTGAGTTTCGGGAAAATCGGTTCAGATTTCGATATAGCTCCCAAATATAGTTTCGTCCGATTTTATGTAAATGGTGAACCAAAGTCCCTATATATCATTCGATTTGCACGAAATTCGGCATGACGTACTGAATTGAGCATAGAGTGATGGTTGCCAAGTTTCGTGAAAATCGGTCCATATTTAGATATAGCTCCCATATATAGTTTTGTCCGATTTTATTTAAATGGTGCAATTAATCTTTCGATTTGCGCGAAACTTGGCATAGCGTACCGAATTGAGCCTAGAGTGACTTCTGCCAAGTTTCGTGAAAACCAGTCCAGATATAGATATAACTCCCATATATAGTTTCATCCGATTTTATGTAATTGGTACACCAAAGTCCCTATATATCTTTCGATTTACACGAATTTTGACACGACGTACTGATTGAGCCTAGAGTGATGTTTGCCAAGTTTCGTGAAAATTGGTCCAGATTTAGATATAGCTCTCTTATATATTATCGATTGATTTTAAGTAATTGACGCACCAAGGAACCAACATATGGCTGATAGGAACAAAACGTACTGAAATTAGTACAACCTAACATGTGACAAGTGACAAGAAATCGGTTCATATTTGGATATAGATTCCATATATATTTTCGTCCGATTTTAAGTAAATGGTGCATTAAAATCCTCATGTTTTTCAGATTGATATGAAATTTTGCACATCGTACAAAATTTAGCATAGAATAGCGTAACAAATGAATGACATGTTTACTGATTGATCTTAGTCGTGTCACATTTAGATAAGTTTTACATATTTTACTTCATCCAATTTCATTTTAATGGTCCTGTTTAATATACCCATAGTGGTGAAGAGTATCATATAGTCGGCCCCGTCCGACTTTACTACTTTCCTTACTGGTTTCTAAAATGAATATGGGTCTTTTTCGTATAGAACCCGTACGACATGCAAACATTCGATTGGTCCATAACTATGGACTGAATCTAAAAATTGTAACAAAGCTATTATAAGAAAAACTTTATAAAAGAGCATATTGGTTCCTTGCCCCAAAAACCATTTGGGATTATTAAAGGGTTAGGAGGAACTCTTCCAAAACAAACAAAATGTTTTAAATAGAATCCGAATTTATGAAGGGGTACTAAAAATGGATCTTTGAAATTTGCAAAAGTACATCTATTGCTCCTAGGATGTCTGAATAAAAGTACAAACGATGTTAACTTCGACCCGGCCGAACGTTTTATGCCCTCCACCATGAGGACGACCATAAAAATATCTACAATCAATGGGAGCTTCTAAGAGAAGGTGTTATGATATTACCTTGAACATAACGAAAAATACGTGAGAAAAATATGATTGCAATTCTCAAAATATCTACTAATGAGACTTCCGTTTTGTGGGGACAGATTTGACAGCCAATAAGAAAACAAAATACCAAATTACAGACATATCATTTGAAAAACGTATTTAAAATTCCTAGAATACTTATGGGGCTACTCTAAAACTTAAACTTAATACTTTTTGGTACGGATATGTGTTATTCAATGAGAACCAATAATACCAAATTACGGCAAATTCGGTTGGAAAGCGTGTCCAAAATCCCCATTACACCTAATATTGGGGCTACTTTGAAAGAACCCAGAATACCAATTTCCAGAAAATTCGAATGGAAAACGAGTCCAAAATCCCCAATACACATAATATTGGGGGTACCATATTTGAAGGCTGCACCAAAACGTGGACTGATATTTCCCATTTTCAATACCTATGTCAGTCACAATGTATCTATCAAATATTGAGACACCTATCGTGATTTTAACAGATGCATACGTAAATCGACATAGAATTTTATTCAGATCCAGGATATTTATACTTTGTGAGGTCTCCTGTGAATATTTCGATGTGTTTCAAACGGAATGACAATTTTAAATAATTGTGGTGGAGAGTATAAAAATGGGACATATCGGTTCAAACTTGTAAATCCCACATGAAGCTAACGGAATATCCAATTAAATCTTTGCACCTAGTAATATGTTTACCTTACAGAGATCAAGTTCGAAGATGGGACACGTCGGTCCACTCCTTCTGGGGTCTCCCGCCAACCGATTTGAAACATCCGAAGATGGAGTCTATAGGGCAAACTCTTCTGATACCTCTCCACAAATGGCGAACTCTTTGCTAAAAAGTATGAATACCCCAATTCTTTGGAGGATAAAACCCCACCCCTCTTGGCTGAAAATATATTATATAGATCAATATTTGACATAGTTTACAGATAAAAGCCTATTCCATTTTCAAATAACGATATGCGTATTTAAGATCGCTTTAAATGACATTCTAAAATTTAAAAATTGTTGAAAATATGTGGGATGTTACCAAAGGAGGCATACTTCGTACTTGATTTATCTTAAATTGAAATATGTATTAAATAAATATTGATCACAGTTTGGATCACATCGGCGATTCCGCACGTATGTTGTTATATGCGAGATCTCACCAAAAATTTTGGAAAAATTGCCTTTATTTATTCATAAAATAGCATTTCCCATTTAAAGTAATCACCATCAGATATAATACAAATATTCACTTTGCAATAACCCTGGATTTAGGTTTTGGCAATACAGCAGTTGCTTTCTGGATGCCTTTCTACGAGACTTCTACGTGACGGCTTCGACACTGCCTTGCACTCCTTCGCATTGGAGGATAGTTTCTGGGACTTCTCAACATTCAGAGATCGCTTAGAGAACTAAGAGATCAGAAATTCCAGCCATCGTCGTACTGGTTGTGCTTAGACTACTCACTTAGCCTTCTCCCATCCATCCATGCTCCGGGTCAAATTTCCTCATTTATGTGATGTACACGATATAGAGCGCAGGTCGTATGCCCAATAAGGAATACTACATCGAATTGTAGAAAATTTAATAATGATTTTTCCATCATAATAATATATGCCTATAGTGGCTCGTAAAATTAAAAAGTGTTTGTATCTGCTCTCATGATTTTTTGTCAAAATTTCTTTTCCATCTGCCTTAGTCAAGAGAATATCCTGACTCATATCTGGGATGACTCACCCTTGATAGGCGAGAAGACGCTATGGATACCACTATCACTACGGTGATTAACACAATAGTTATCTTAGTGATTTCTCCAAATCAAGGAGAGTCTTTCCCGATGATGAAAAATAGTGCAAATGCCAGGCGAGGACAAATATCCTAACTACATCTTCACGGTGTGCAGCTAAGTGTCGAGGCTTTTAAGGCAGCTGGACGAGGAAGTAGAGACGTCACTGCCAAAGAAAACTTTGACAAAAATATTTACCGGTGAGCAATTAACTTCGAATGGGACAGGGACCCTATTAACGAGAAGGAACTTCAAATTCACTCGGAAGTTCGTATGGAACTATCCGAGGGTTTTCATAATTGATAGAATTCATATGTATCGTGTTAAGTCGATCACAGTAGCCCCACCAAAGGATTAGAAGACTGTGAGTAGTCTGAGCACCACCAGGACGATGATGACTGGGTTTTTTGATCACTCAGCACCCTCTAAGTGATCTCAGAGTGTTGCAAAGTCCCTGACACTGCGAAGGGGGCGGCAAGGTAGTGTCGAAGTCGTCCCGTAGAAATCTCGTGAAAAGACATCCAGAAAGTCTGTTTTTAATCAAATTTATCAGTAACTAGCGGGTCCGGCAAACGTTGTCTTGCATAGCAATATTGTTGATATATAATTCACATAACAATATCCCAATATTAAGTTACATTTTTACCCTCCACGATTTGAGATAGTGTTCTGAAATTTGCGCATACATTGCTACTACTCCTAGGATATTTGGTATTGAAGATTTTAAATATTAGTTCACTATCTAGAGTATAAAAGTACCTCGCAATATGAGAAATTTTGACGGGGTTTTCAACAGAATTGTTTGTAATTGAGCAGAACGTGTCCGTACCAAATATTATTAATATTTGCACATATTTCGGGGTACCGTCCATATAACGGTAGCAATAAACATTCCATATTTTGATCTTGGGCACGGGGATACTTATTGACCAGAAAATCTCTCTACTTAAAATTATCAATATTTGCCCAAGTATCCGGGTAATTCCTTAATATTCGGTGTTTGGCAGTAATTTTATATTTTGGATGGTCAGTGTGCAGAAAATGTTCCTAGAAAATTTGCGCATGCTTCAAAAAAGCTTCCATATAACGGCACTCCACATTTTTGGGGATGTGGGCACGGTTTTCAACCTAATCAGCGGTAATTGGTTGTTTTATTTGGTAGCATAAATCGAACTTAAAATTCTCAATATTGGTCCACTCTTCTGTATTTTGGGGGTTTGGTAACGTGTTTCAACCATATTGTCTGCAATTTTATATTTAAATGATCAGTGAGAACAAAATCTCCTTATCAATATTGGTCCAAGTTTCCAGGTAACACCCAACCGTAATTTCTCATGTGGTGTCAAATCTTCCTACCAAAAATTAATATATCTCCATGCCGTTTGTAGTAGCTAAAATATGTCATTCCGAGAGACACATTTTTGCGAAAAATTATCTTTTTAGATCCAAGCTTTGAGACCTGTATGTATTGCTATACATACATGTATTTGTATTTTGATGTAGTCGATTGTGGCCAATTGTTTTCTGACAATCACATACAAAGTATATTTCTGCTCTAAACATCATATTAAGAAAAAAAGATTTTATTTTAAGGCACAAATATATTCCTGAAATTGCATTCTAATACTAATCACATAGAACATCTAAAAAAGTTTAGCAATCTATTTTGTTATCTATTAATATAATAGAATAAATCCTTACTTGATCTGGATCACCCACTGCTGCCTGTACCTGTCTTCCTAGTATATTTTTTAGCAATTTTATTAGTTGTGAAATACATTTTTATGTTCATGTCTATGTGGACATTTTTCTCATGTCCTAACTAATGTCATTATTTAGTGACAATAAACAGAAGTTTTGTGGGAATTACTGTCTGCTGTTGCTGCTGTATTGCAGTAGGAGTTGATATATCGTTCGTTCTACTGTGTTGTGTTGGATATTGTTTTGATTTTAAGTTTTTCGTGGACAAGTACGTTATTTATAAACTCTCTAAGACAATATCATATGTACGTGCAGAATTTAGAAGTATCGTTATAGAGTTGCCATGGTTTGAGAACAAATTTATATATATATATATATATGGGCAATATTGCCAATTTTTTAACATAGCTGAAGCGGAGGTTCACCCCTTTATAACTCGGGAATTACTTAAGTATATGAAAAAAGTGAATAGTTTTGGGTTAACCATCCAACTTTATTTTGGTGGAATCTGTGTCTACTTTAATGTAAAAAAATGTGTAAAAACAGGTTGAGGCGAATCAGTTTTTTATGTTCTCTATCGATTTGTGATTAAGCCACTCATTTCACGGTCTTCGTGTCAAAGTAAAACTAGAAGCCAACAAAATGGGTACTACGCCACTTATGTATTATTTTTCACAATTTTAACTGCATCTACCTTTAAATGATGCTGACATTTTGAATCTCGATTTTGAGTTTTTTTTTTTAATTTTACTTCTAGCCTTAATACGCAAACAGGAATTTCTAAAAATCGATTATAAGATTATTGTAGTCGCGAATCTGGGTAATTTGATATGTATTTTGTGTATGTAGTATGCACAGCTTCAGAGTACTACTCATCCGAATGTGTGCGATCAAATTTCTAAAAAAAACTATTTTTCGGGACAAATTTGTAGATCTGTCAAATGAATTATACGGGTACCCGCGATCAGTAAGATTTTTTACGTTTCGGATGATATAAAATCTTCTTCGTGAAAATCCATCAATTAGAACGGCGGGAACTGGCCTTCCAAAAACACGAAATTTGGAAAAAAATGTTTTTGAAAATATCGCGGATTTAATTGTATTTTCTGTGGATCATTTCCGCTTCAATAATTGACCTCATACGGTTTTTGATCTTTTTCGAAATGAGAACTTTAAAAACTTCAGCCGAAAGAGAGATATACCCAAGTTTATATCAAAAATAGCGTGAGCTGGCACAATTTGATTTGGTTCTTAATGGACCACATTGAAATCGGTATTAATCGATGTATTTTTTTAGGGTGCACACCGAAATCGGATGCGCGTTAATGCCAAATGGAGTTTTCGGAAATTATTCGCGTTTTACAAGTTTTTGGGTACTTCAATGCAACATGTAGCACATCTTAGCCGTCAAAAGAAATTTCGCAAAATATACATGGATTGGAAGATAAACTTCAGTACTTAAATAAAAAGGTGGCGGATACCGAAATGTGGCGGTTACCAAAATGTCGTTATTTCTTAATACGATATTTCGGTGACGGTTCCTTAATGGTCTTGGGAGCATTTTATAGCCACGGAATGCTTTATTTGACATTTCCATGTTGTCGGATTAATTCAATGGAGTACGTTCAAGTCTTGGAAGACAAATTATTGCAATTTTGGGAAAGCAGCAACAATCAAGGACTCGTTTTTCAGAAGGACAACGCGCCAGTTCATAAAAGTCGCCGTACTCAAGTATGGTTAAAATTAAAAAAATATTAAAATTTCCGACCAGAATCCGATCGAGAACATGTGTGGAATCTTGACTCGTCATGTCTATGCAGAAAACCGCCAATACCAAACATTATTTTATTTCCAAGAAATGGTTATCGATGAATGGCGGTCAATCGATGAAGACTTGCGAATAATTTTGATCAACAGTGTGATGGATAAAATTTTTGAACTTATTCAAAATAAGGGAGGCCCTACCCATTATTTATAAAAGTTATTTTATTTTATTTAAGTTTTAAAAATAATTTTTTCTAATTTTTTAAAAGTGCGTCTATAGTTATGCAACACCAGCAATTTTGAAAGTGCAGAATTCGGCGAAACCATAAAGAATAAATTAATTATTTTTGTTGAATAATATGTGTTTTTGATCGTTTTATTGTGAACAATAAATTAATGGGTCCATTTTATTTGTCAACTAAAATACCAATTGAATTAAGGGTGCGTCTATAGTTATGATACGCAGTGTATGATTACTGTTGGAGAGTAGGATTGGGGTATGGAAGTAGTAATGGGTTCTAAATGGTAATAAATTTGGATTTAGGTGAGCCGAAAGATCTGGAATTCTGAAATTTGGTAGGATTGGGGTATGTAGAATATTTTCTAAATTTGTACAAAAATTTGGAAGAATCCTGAAATTGGGAAATATGATTTCTATTGGGTCGTTGAGGTAAGAAGTTTTGAAAATTTAAATTATTAATGTGAACTAAATTTGATACAATATGGATTTAGGTAAACCGATAAAGCGGTAATTTTGAAAATTCGTATTTATATGTCCTAAATTTGGTACAATTTGAATTATAGATGAAGCGATAGAGCTGGTATCCTGAAATTTGAAATTAGGATCACTTTTGGGGTGTTGGATTGGGGTATTTTGGATATAGGGTGAACCGGTAGGCCTGGAATCCTGAAATTGGGTAGTACGTACTTATGTGTACTAAATGTTACTAAATATGATACAATTTGAATTTAGGTGACACGATAGAGCTGGAATCCTGAAATTTGGAATTGGACAAAGGGCAAGGGCAGACCAAAATTTATGTTGCGATCAGAATTTTCTGTAAAAAATGTCTTAAGTGGGTGGGACCTTCATATTAATCTGGGCCAAGACATGAACCTCTATGTCTCAAAAATACCAAAACTGGGGTGGATCTTTTTAAGTCACAGCATTGACTCCCAACGAATTACATCCGCTATGTTGGGGGAATTTGTCTTTCAAAAGTCCCACATATCGAAGTTAAACTGAAGTTTGGATCGATATATCCCAAGAACTATTCGAGGAAGCGTTCAAAAACAATGTCTTTAAAGTTAAGTTCGATAGAGCCTCCACCATTCATTAAAAATTTCTTAAAAAAGCGCGGTTTATTTGAGAACATGAAAAACCAAATTACAGGCACTGAGGATGGAAAAACTGCGCTGAACGTACCGGAAATGAGGCGGGTCATTTGTAGTGGGAGCGATGAACATTTTCTTGGAATAAGGTTTTATTCACTAGAAATCCGAAATGCCAAATTACAGCTTCAGAGTTCGACAAGTAAAAATATGTTAACTTCAGCCGAACAAACAAATTACAGTCACTTCAAGCTGCTAAAATCTTCAACATATCGATATTAGGTGCTATTACATCATACCTTTTTCAAGAACTTTTGTGCCCATTTCCTCCAATTTGAAAGACAATGTTCCGAGATGTTGTCTTCTACATGATATTTCCATCTAATTCATGGCCTTCCCCTTCTGCGTGAACCATCAGTAGGCTCGCTATTATATGCCTTTTGAGATGGGGCATTCTCATTCATTCGAACAACATGGTCTAGCAACTGTAGGCGCTGCAGCTCGATACGACTGATTGTGTCGATGTTCGCGTATAGATTGTAAAGCTGGAGTTTGGTCTGGCGGGACCAAACTCTCTCTGGCGGGATATGACCTTGTTTCTAAACTGCTTACTTAGACCATAGTAGCATCTCTTAGCCAACACTATCCTTCTCCGAATTTCAAAACTGATATCATTAGGTTGATACCATCAACCTTGTCTTCTCGCTTTTTACTGTTAGATCCACTTTGTCAGACTCCTTTTTCAATTTGTTCAAAGTTGGCTGTCATGGGCGCAGGTGTGTAACATGTGTTGCTTGGTGTACAGATTTACATTTCTGTTCACATTTGCGTCTCGTATGACCTTTTCCAGGAGGATGTTAAAAAGGATGACTTTTTTCTCTATAGTTGGCACACAGGATGCTGAGGTTCCAAACATTGTACTAATCAGCTGGAGCATGCTCCTTGAATAGTTCGGCTGGTAATCCAACGGCTCCTGCTGCTTTATTACTCCCCAGGCGGTTGATTGCTATCTGACCTAGTTGGTATACAGTCTATACCGTCATCTCTTATTGTTTCTGGGGTATCTTCTTCACCGCCACTACTTCGTACCAGAAACTTTTCAAATTTCTCCATCCATACCCTCAACACGCTGTCAGTATCTGACATCAGTATCTGACACCAGGTTTCCTTCTTCATCTCTAAAGGAGGACCTTCCTATACCAATACCTTCTGAAAGTAGTACTAAATGTTGTTACCCTCTTTGTCAACTCCGGAGTGGATGTTAGTAGAGTCAGAAGCATGAAAACAAATCTGGTTCTTAGATCGTTATTCAACGTTATACGAAGGCTGTACAATAGTTATATTCGATACAGTCCACTATCAATTCAAATTCAAATTGAAGGTAACTCTATTGTCTCCACACAAAGAAAAGATAAATTCCATTTTTTCCCAAAGTTTAAGCAAAAAAAAAATATATGTATGTATTTTTTGCAATAGTTTATGACTACTGGCATTCTAACATAAACTAAAGTTTTTCCATTTGTTTTTCATACACGTACTAAAATCTTTTATTTTATTTGTTCTTAAAAACATGAAATATTTTTTTTGTTGCTGTTTAATATGTGTTGGTGTATGGGTGTGTTTGTGGAGTTTTTTTTTCGTTTTTGCAGCAAACCCAAAAAACTGTCAGATTGAAGTACTCATGGACCAATCTCTAATATCCGTCCCAAAATACACATGTATGACATACACATACATATATAACTATTTTTGTGTGTATTTGCCGGAAATATTGCATGACATTTTTGTTGACCGACCATTTTTTAATGTTCCACCGAATAAACATTTAGTTACGAATTCTAATGGTAACGTCGTTGTTGGGCGCTCAAATGGAAGAATATACGAGTTTGTGATGTGGACATGTTTCCATATTAGTTTTTTTATATATTTTTAGTTTTTGGATTTCAAAATTTGTTGCTGTCTTTTGCAGTGGCCAAAAAGTGTTGTTGCTGCTGTTGTTGTTGTGGATGTGTCGCACAACTCGGTGTGTCGTCTTCCTGGCAAGTCTATCTAAACTTGAATGCCATATTTTATTGTTTAGCAAAGTATTAAAATACGTGTTGCAGATTGTTTTGCATTGTTTACCATTTGATGTTTTTCGTGCCGCTGCAGTAGATATTTACGTGCAACACACACAGGCATTCATATGTACGTATCTAGAGTGATGTGTGTAGTGATGCTGGAGTATAATAAATAGTAAAAATAACTTCGTATTGTGGTAGGCTAGGTATGCGAAGTAGGTGTAGTTTCTTTGGGAAATAAGGTAAGTGATTTTATATGTTTCTTTTGTTGAGAGGTTCAATTTTAACGCATAGCGCCTGGGTATTATATATGGTTAGAAATTTGAATTCGATTATACTGTCCAAACCCCGTAAACTTGGACGTCGTTTTCTAAATCTTTCAAGTTGACATTAAACCGAATTATATCCCATATATTTCTGTGCGATTGACACGAACGGGGAATCTATTGAATCCCTGAACAATTAAAAATATGAGGAACAAAAAAATTGGAAATTAGAAGTTCGATGGACCAAACTCTTTATAACCTTCAATGCGCCGAATATGAGCAGGAACTTTTATTGGGGATATGTCAAAACATACACCTGTATTGATTTCCATCTGCATAGATTTATGTCAGTCTCCAAAAACACAAAATGCCAACAGTGTTTTCGGTTTGAACTTACGGCTAAATTCTTGAAAATACCGAAATACCTATACCTATTTATGGAAGCTATACTAAAACCGAACCAGATATATTCCATTTACAGTATTATAAAAATGCGGTATTAAATTTATATATCTCATAGAGAATCTAAGGACCAATATTGAACATTGTTTGTAAATTGTCCTCTGAGAAATCGAAGACCTTAAAAGTAGTCAAGTGAACGTTCTATAGCGTCCATTTTAAAACATAGATATACATTAAAAATTCTCGGCTTATCCTATCAGAAAACTTAATGTAAATTACAGAAATCTCAGCAAGTTTTTAAAAAATATTTAATAAAATCAGTGCCTTCACTACGTCCTTAAAAATATATATTTAAAAGATCCACCCTTTAAGCAAATCCTTGAATTCAGCAAGTCAGAAGGCCCTTGAAAACCAGCCTTAAGGGATCCACGCCTTGAAAAACATTTAATAAAATTAATGCCCTCAGTACGTTCTTAAAACATATATTTAAAAGATCCACTCTCTAAGCAATACCTTGAAGTCAGCAAGTCCTAAAGTCAGAAGATCCTTAAAGTATCCAATCCTTTAGCAAGTCCATTAAATTATATCCTTTAAAGATCCATGCTTTCAGCAATACCTTGAAGTCAGTAAGCCCTTGAAAACGACCTTTAAAAGATCCACGCCTTCATCAGGTCCTTAAAAATATTCTTAAAAGATCTACGTTCTCAGAAATTATTGAAAAAGAAAAAGTCCTTGAAAAAATGTCCTTAAAAGATCCACACCATCAGCATGACTTTGAAGTCAGTAAGACCTTGAAAAGATATCTTTAAAATATCCAAACCCTCAGCAAGACTTTGAGGTCAGTAAGTGCTTGAAAAAATATCCTTTAAAAATCCACACCTTCGGCAAGACCTTAAAGTTAGTACATCCTTGAAAATATATCTTTAAAAGATTCACACCTTCAGACTTTGAAGTCAGTTTGTCCTTGAAAAAATATTCTTAAAAGATTGAAGCCTTCGGGAAAACCTTGAAGTCAGTAAGGAAAATATCCTTATTTTTACAGATCCATGCTTTTAGTAGGTCCTTGGAAATACCCTCAATAGAATCATGCCTTCAGAAGGACTTTGAAAAATTCCTTAACAGATCAATGCCTTCAGTTGGTCATTAAAAATGCCCTTAAAAGATTTCCGCTTTCACAAAACCTTGAGGTCAGTTAGTCCTTGAAGGTTATGCTTAAAAATATACAGGCATTAGGTCCTTGAAATGTGTCTTTAAAAGAGTTGCGCCTTCACAAAACCTTCATGATTTGCACAATAATTCCGTCTGATATAAAATATCTGAACTATCAAATATAAATTCCCTAGCTCTTCAAGACCTTGAAAAGTATTCTTTAAAAAATCCACGCCTCTTGGATTTTTTAAAGAATATTATTCAAAGTCTTAGGGCTAACTAAGACTTTGAAAACATATCTTTAAAAGATCCAAACCTTCAGCAAGATCCTGAGGTCAGTATGTTAATGAAAAAATGTGCTTTAAAAAATCCACTCCTTGTGTCGCCCTAAGACTTTGAAAATATATCTTTAAAAAATCCAAACCTCCAGCAAGATCCTGAGGTCAGTATGTCCATGAAAAAATATACTTTAAAATTCCACGTCTTGTCCTTGAAAAATATACTTAAAATAGTCTTGCCTTCCTTAAAAAAAAATATTCTTAGCAACTCCACGCCTTCAGTGGGGCCTTTAAAAATATCTTTAACAGATCATTGCTTTCAGTAGGTCCTCGAAATGCCTTCAAAAGGGCTCTGGAAAATTTCTTAACAGATTCAAGTATTGTGTCGGTCCTAAAAAATGACTTTAACAGATCCGCGCCTTCAGTAGGTCCTTGAAAAATATCCTTAACAGATCCAAGCCTCAAGTAGGTTCTTGAAAAACACCTTTAAAAGATTAACACTTTAACAAAACTTTGAGTTCAATAAGTCCTTGAAGGCTATCCTTAAAAATATTCAGGCATTCAATGGATCCTTAATACATATCCTTAAAATATTCACGCCTTTACAAAACCTTGATGTCATTAAGTCTTTAAAAACTTTCCTAAAAGATCCTTGAAAGATCAACGCCTTCTGGAAGTCCTTTAAGGGGACCTCCCCCATTCTCGACTCCTCACTAGAACATAGGAATCCGGAAATTTCAAGGGAATGCGTACATCTCTGGCTCTCGTATGATCGCAAACTAAGTTAAACAATAAGGAAGTTCTTCACCGTTTCGCTTTATCTTAGTTCATAAGAGAGCTATACAATCCCAAAGAAACGTGTCAAAATTTGGAATCTATTGGATTATTAGTTTTTGAGTTATCGTGCCCGCCATTTGTAAAACACTGCTTCGAGAAAAATGCGTTTAAAGTTTGAGAATCAATCTTGCCGTCACTTGATGCCGACACAATAAATAGGCCATATCTTCAAGAGTTATTGAGATTTTCACTTGAAATTTTGTAGGGATATTCTTGAATTAGTATAGTTTCGAAAAACTAAATTAAATTTTTTGACACCCTTAAGTCAGTAAATCCTTCAGTAGGTCTTTGATAAGGTATACTTAGAAGATTCAGTAGTCCTTGAAAAAAAATATTCATAAAATATCCAGGCCTCAGTAAATACATGAAAAATGGCCGCCTAAAGCCTTGAAAATAATAGTTTTAAAAAAATATTTTCAAAAAATGTTAATCCCTTCTGAAAGTCTTCGTTTTTTTAAGTCCTGGGAAAATATCTAGCCATTTCGTTAGTCCTTGCAACATTGACTTATATTGTAATTTTTGTGCAGATCGATATATTATCCTATATATGGGGCTCGAAATTTTTAATTTGTGTTTAATATGCGGCTAACACTTTGGAAAACTGAAAATCGGATAGTTCTATTATACTCACAATCGAAGGTGTAGTAGTTAAGTATATGCACATTTTTTTAGTTTGATCTTAAATATTGCCAGCTCAATCGTAATTTCAGCACCGAAAGATATTCCTAAATCGATAAAAGAATCTTCGATGCATATTTCGAGGTGTTCCGTACGGAAATTTAGGCATATTCGCTAGGGAAATACCAATGTTAATATTTCTAATACATTAATATAGTTCTTATAGACCATACTATCCTGATATTTAGTCCTACATTCGGCTTAGTCCTATCTCAAAATCAGAACTTACAAACTAATCCATGTTCTATAACCCTCAAACCTTATCACAAGAGCCTCGTTGTCCCTTAGCATTGACATTTAGACTCTCCCTCTAAAAATTGATAAATGGTTGTAACCTCATTTTATGTTTGACTTTTCCATTTTCACTCTATTCCGACAATCAACAACAAAACAAAAACGCACACACACACATTCACACTTGCAACAAAGCAATGTCAAAGTACCACCAACGATTTGTTGGCGTATTCAACTCTTTTTTGTATATTTACAGGTAGGACATGTTGTTTATTATTATAGTTGACACTTTTGCGCATTTGCAGCATTCCAAGGGGGATTTATGTACATGGCCCCGAAACGGATAAAAAGTCTAAATTGCTTGTTTAAAATATATGTAGACACGACTAGTAGTGCTCAATGTAATGCGGGCATAACAGATAAACTGTTGCATTTTTATAGACTTCGTTGGTGGAAGGTTACAATTTTATCCAATGAATGTAACATGAAAGAAAATTTAGTGGTCCACAAATAAGACAATATGTGATTTATAGAATGCGGAACGATATAGGACATGAAGTTTTTGTTTTTCGGCTAAGGTAAATAATAATATATGTTAATCTCAGCTGCATTGTCTTAAGAAAACTTTTTTTATGGGTTACAACAGCATTATTTTTACATTATCTTTAAAATGTTATTGGCTCTTGAAAAAATGTTCTGTAAAAAATCCATGCCTTGTGTTGGTCTTTAAAAAAAATATTCTTTAAAAATCCACGCATTGTGTTGGTCCTTGAAAAAATGTTCTGTAAAAAATCCCCCCTATTACAGTCGATAGGGTTTGGTCCACATTGAAACCCTCAAACAAATTCGTTCAGAAATAAACAGAAAACCAGTAAGGAAAGTAGTAAAGTCGGACGGGGCCGACTATATGATACCCTTCACCACTGTGGGTATATTAAACAGATGAATCCTAACAGACGTCGCATTATTGAAGAACCATTAACATGAAATTAAACATGTCATTCTGCAACCTATACTAAATTTTGGTCAGGTATAGAGTTGCTTCTTACGATGGGACAAAATAATGTAAATAAATTTAAAGCGAAATATCGAAATATAGGTTACACTTATTTCAGTATGGTTTTTGCATTCGGTCACATTTTGAGTTCTTTATTTACTTATAAATCCAAATTTACTTATAAATCCAAAATCGGACGAAAATATATATGGGAGCTATATCTAAATCTGAACCGATTTTCACGAAATTTAACACACATCGTTCTAGATTTAGTTCAGTATGCTATGCGAAATTTCGTGCAAATCGAAGGATATATAGGGACATTGTTGCACCATTTACATAAAATCGGACGAAAATATATATGGCAGCTATATCTAAATCTGAACCTATTTTCACGAAATTTAACACACATCGTTCCAGACATAATTCAGTACGCTATCCCAAATTTCGTGCAAATCGAAGGATATATAGGGACATTGATGCACTATTTACCTAAAATCGGACGAAAATATATATGGGAGCTATATCTAAATCTGAACCGATTTTCACGAAATTTTACACACATCGTTCTAGACTTAATTCCGTACGCTATGCCAAATTTCGTGCAAATCGAAAGATATATAGCGACATTGGTGCACCATTTACATGAAATTGGACGAAACTATACATGGAAGCTATATCTAAATCTGGACCGATTTTCTCGAAACTTGGCAGACATCACTCTAGGCTTAATTCAGTACGTTATGCCAAATTTCGTGCAAATCGAAAGATACATTGGGACTTTGGGGCACCATTTACATGAAATCGGACGAAACTATATATGGGAGCTATATAGAAATCTGGACCGATTTTCTCGAAACTTGGCAGACATCTCTCTAGGCTTAATTCAGTACGTTATGCCAAATTTCGTGCAAATCGAAAGATATATAGGGACTTTGGTGCACCATTTACATGAAATCGGACGAAACTATATATGGAAGCTATATCTAAATCTGGACCGATTTTCACGAAACTTGGCAGACATAATTCTAGACCTAAATGATTAGGCTGTAGCAAATTTCGTGCAAATCGAAAGATATATAGGGACTGTTTACATTAAATCGGTTAAATATATATATATGGGAGATATATCTAAAACTGAACCGATTTTTCCCAATTTCAATAGAGTTCGTCCTTGGGCCAAATAAGTGATCTATGCCAAATTTCATCCAAATCGGATCATAAATGCGACTTGTACTTTGTTCACAATAATACATGGACAGACAGGCGGACGGACGGATTCTCAAAAGGAACCATGTGTCTATCTCGTTTCCTTTTGCCTGTTACAAACATATGCACAAAGACATAATACCCTGTACCACAGTGTGGTGAAGGGTATAAAAATTAAAATATTCCATTGATGATGTTTTCCTAGCGACGGCATGTGATCATTGATAATTGAACGTAAACACAAATGCAAGATTAATGAAAGCATTTACGCACCACAACATGGAAACTGGCAACAAACAAAAAAAACGAACATCGGACCAAAAAAATCATAAAACTTAAAAAGAAAACCATTGAACTGACAAACAAAAATAAAAAGAAAATTAAAACAATTTTTTCTGGAAATATTAAAAAACACCTCCACAGCTCACATCAGCCATACACACATACTCCACGGAGCCATTGTTCACTGTCTGCAATTGGTAACCACAAAATGACAATTGGAAACTGGAGTAACAATAACGGAAATCTCTGAAAAAAACAAAATAAGCGACTGAATGAGTGGGAGAGGTATCGGTAACAATGGTAAAGCTTAAATATTGTTTTTCAATCGAACACAACGCTTGAATATACAAACTTACATACACACATACACCCGTATTCATCAATTACAATAGCCTGGCATTTGCACAAAATACCCTCAATGGAGTGTTAAGAATAATATAAGCCATAACAAACATCCGTTTCCGGCTAACAATCGCATTTGCATGCAGTGGGGAGTGTGTGGGGAAAACGAAAAAAAAACAACAAATGAGTTTTTGCCGTCAAACAGAAAAAAGCGTCGGCGTAATACCAACAACCTACCAACCAAATAACAATAATGAAACATCCACATAACAAAACATGTTCGAACCATGTCCACAACAAACATGTCACGGGGGGAGATGTGTATTTTTATTTTCTTTTGGTGGTTTTTGCATTTTGTTATATTAAATTTCATTAGTGTCCATTATTGACTTGTTGAATATACAATGTTGGACATGGAGAATGTGGTGCATAGAGGAGGCGGATCTGGAAATGTGTGGGACATTTTGAGTTGGCATTTGACCCCATCAAAAGGCGTGGATTTTTCAACAAATATTTTTTATCAAGGATCATCAATAGATTTGCATTTGTTAAAGAATATTTTTCAAGGACCAACAAAAGGCGTGGCTTTTTTAAAGGATATTTTTTCAAGGACCAACACAAGGCGTGGCTTTTTTAAAGGATATTTTTTCAAGGACCTTCAATAGGAGTCGGTTTGGATTTTTTAAATAATATTTGTCAAAAGAACCAACACAAGGCGTGGATTTTTTAAATAATATTTTTTTCAAGGACCAACACAAGGCGTGGATTTTTTAAATAATATTTTTTTCAAGGACCAACACAAGGCGTGGATTTTTTAAATAATATTTTTTCAAGGACCAACACAAGGCGTGGATTTTTTAAATAATATTTTTTTAAGGACCAACACAAGGCGTGGATTTTTTAAATAATATTTTTTCAAGGACCAACACAAGGCGTGGATTTTTTAAATAATATTTTTTCAAGGACCAACACAAGGCGAGGATTTTTTAATTAATATTTTTTCAAGGACCAACACAAGGCGTGGATTTTTTAAATAATATTTTTTCAACGACCAACACAAGGCGTGGATTTTTTAAATAATATTTTTTCAACGACCAACACAAGGCGTGGATTTTTTAAATAATATTTTTTCAACGACCAACACAGACGTGGATTTTTTAAATAATATTTTTTCAAGGACCAACACAAGGCGTGGATTTTTTAAATAATATTTTTTCAAGGACCAACACAAGGCGTGGATTTTTTAAATAATATTTTTTCAAGGACCAACACAAGGCGTGGATTTTTTAAATAAAATTTTTTTCAAGGACCAACACAAGGCGTGGATTTTTTAAAGAATATTTTTTCAAGGACCAACACAAGGCGTGGATTTTTTAAAGAATATTTTTTCAAGGACCAACACAAGGCGTGGATTTTTTAAATAATATTTTTTCAAGGACCAACACAAGGCGTGGATTTTTTAAATAATATTTTTTCAAGGACCAACACAAGGCGTGGATTTTTTAAATAATATTTTTTCAAGGACCAACACAAGGCGTGGATTTTTTAAATAATATTTTTTCAAGGACCAACACAAGGCGTGGATTTTTTAAATAATATTTTTTCAAGGACCAACACAAGGCGTGGATTTTTTAAATAATATTTTTTCAAGGACCAACACAAGGCGTGGATTTTTTAAATAATATTTTTTCAAGGACCAACACAAGGCGTGGATTTTTTAAATAATATTTTTTCAAGGACCAACACAAGGCGTGGATTTTTTAAATAATATTTTTTCAAGGACCAACACAAGGCGTGGATTTTTTAAATAATATTTTTTCAAGGACCAACACAAGGCGTGGATTTTTTAAATAATATTTTTTCAAGGACCAACACAAGGCGTGGATTTTTTAAATAATATTTTTTCAAGGACCAACACAAGGCGTGGATTTTTTAAATAATATTTTTTCAAGGACTTTAAATAGGAGTCTGTTTAAAAAATAGTTTTTCCAGGACCATCAATAGAAGTCGGTTTTAAAAAAATAGTTTTTCCAGGACCATCAATAGAAGTCGGTTTTAAAAAAATATTTTTTCAAGGCGTCGGTTAAAGAAGTCAATTTTTCAATGTATAGAAGTCTAGAAATGCTTACCCTAATGCCTAAACCACTATCGTAATACCCGCACAACCACAAAACAACAATGGGTGGATGTGAAACCATTGATATCAATTTTTAATTGTAATCGGAGTTTTTTGTTGGTGTTGTTGTTGCTATTTTAACGTGAAATTTTATAGATAACATTTTTTGCCACGAAATGACCAGGACTTTATTTCGTTTTTTTAAATGACGGTTTGATATTATTTTGTTTACAATATGTTGTTGCTTTATAAGTGATGGATATTTAAAAATGGAACAAATACTTGAAAAGGAGGATATTTTATGAGGTAATTGAAACTCTATTTTTTAATAAAAAATTTACTCAAAACAGGCAGGTGTAAAACTATTTCCTGGATATAATTTATTTGCCATATCCAACGGAAATTCCCTTCGATGCAGATGAGGCAGATGCCGAGGCTGATGATGAAACCGAAGCATGTCCACCACCTCCAGCAATAGAGCCCGAATGGCCACCGGCGCCGGATAAACCGCTACCTCCAAAACCACCGGATAATCCGCCACCACCGTAACCACCTTTAGCTCCAGATATAGCAGAAGCTATGGATGATGTAATGCCACTAGCGATAGCTGCTCCTTTGCCGGCTATAAGTCCAGCACCATGTCCAAGACCTCCACCGAGGCCTAAACCATGACCTTTTCCACCACCAACTCCGCCACCGATGCCCAAACCAGCACCATTACCATGACCGCCGCCAATGCTTCCACCGATGCTGAAACCACCACCTTTTCCATGTCCACCACCAATGCCGCCACCGAGACCCAAACCTGCACCTGCACCTTTACCAGAGCCATAACCGCCTCCTGATCCACCGCCGGCTCCACCGCCTAGTCCAGCACCATGACCACCGCCAATAACGCCAACAGAAGATCCAGCACTAGCACTGCCTCCAGCAGCACTATGACCACCACCTAATCCACCACCGATTCCTCCCGCACCACCATGACCAGAACCTGATCCAATGCCTCCGCCAACACCAGCACCTGAGCCATAACCTCCACCAGAACCACTTCCATGACCACCACCCAATCCACCTCCAAGACCAGAACCGGATCCATGACCTCCGCCTAATCCACCTCCAAGACCAGAACCGGATCCATGACCACCACCAACTGCACCTCCTGAGCCGTAGCCTCCGCCAGAAGCACCTTCATGACCACCACCTAATCCACCGCCAATACCAGAACCGGATCCAATACCACCACCAACTGCACCTCCTGAGCCGTAACCGCCACCAGAAGCACCACCATGACCACCACCTAATCCACCTCCAAGACCAGAGCCGGATCCAATACCACCTCCAACTGCACCTCCTGAGCCATAGGCTCCACCAGAAGCACCTCCATGACCACCGCCTAAACCACCTCCAAGACCGGTACCGGATCCAATACCACCACCAACTGCACCTGCTGAGCCATAGCCTCCACCGGAACCACTTCCATGACCACCGCCTAATCCACCTCCAAGACCAGAACCTGATCCTGAACCATGGCCTCCTCCAACACCGGTACCAAGGCCGCCACCTAAACCACCTCCTAGGCCACCAGCAGAACCTGAACCATGGCCTCCAGCAATACCACCACTCAAGGCACCTCCAGCTGATCCAGAACCACCAAGTCCGCCACCAACACCTGATCCATGGCCGCCACCCAATCCAACACCACCTGCACCATGACTTCCTCCAATACCACCAATTGCACCTCCGGCTCCTGCGCTGGCACTACTGCTGGCAGAACCATGGCCAGAACCACCTACTACACCAGCCGAACCAGATGCACCTGCAGATCCATAGCCACCTCCCAATGCACCACCAGCTCCTGCAGAAGCACCAGCCGAGGCACTTGCACTACTATGGGCACCAGCTTTGCCACCAGCCGATGCAGCAGCATTGGCAACAGCACTAGCACTGGCGCTAGCTCCAGATCCTGTAATGGAACCTCCACCAGCTCCATATGCTGGAATCCACAAAACACAAATCGTTACTTTCCATTAGATGTACATCCAAAATAACAACTCACCATTTGCAAGTGCAAGACCCACTGCTAATAGTCCGACTACTGTTAATCCTCTCATTGTTCTCAACTTTCTATGCATCCGAAGCTAATTTAGTCTTCTTTTATAGAAATCTTTAAATTGACAGAATACAATAAATATATTTCTTGATTTTTTTTTTTTTGCTTTGGATTCGACAATATTTCAAATCTCACGCTGTTTCAGTACCACAAAAAAAAAACAAACAAACTTTAAAACAACAAGTGGAAGCAGAAAAAACGGTGACAATCAATTTAATAAATAATTATGGTTTTGTTGTTGTTATTGGATTTTTTATATATTCTAATTTTATAATAGTCATTCTTCTGGTTTCGGAGCTCCTCCTTGCCAGCACTTACTATTTTGGATGCAATAAAAAAATTTGATAAACAGTACCTTCACTTTACTATTTCAGATGTCGTTTTAAATAACACGAAAAAATAATTAAGAAGTTCCACCATAATTCGGGCTATCGAAATCTTTCGTGAATTATATATGAGATCTAGGTCCAAATATGGGTCTATATTGACAATTTTCGGCAAATAACTTTTTAATAAAAATTTACACAATGCGGGTAGGTCTACAATTATTTTCTGGGTATACAGTTAATTTGCCATATTCAACGGAAATTCCCTTCGATGCTGATGAAATCGATGCCGAGGCTGATGATTAAACAGAAGCATGTCCACCACCTGCAGCAGTAGAACCAGAATGACCACCGACGCCAGATAAACCGCCGCCACCATAACCTCCGGGATCAGATAAACCGCTACCTTCATAACAATTTTCTGCAAACCCGTTTTTCGTATTTGGGGTTCTGAGAATCCTCAAGTAATTGAAGGGAGGCCTTTATGTGCAGACTGTTTGGTGCGCTCCCTCCGAAGGTGTGAGTGGATCGAAAAGGATGATGGAGCGACAACTACGCAAGCAATGAGCAAAATTGTGATTACATTTGAAGATGTTGTAGCTGTTATAAAGACCTGTTTCGCTCGTTCCGCTGAAAATATCGCAGCTGTAAGTGAAAGTGTTCCAAAGACCCAAATGCCTCGATTCCTCGCCGTACCCAGGAATTAGGTATGACATACGGCGTATTTATCCTTCACCACACTGTGATACGGGGTAAAAAGGAAACGAGATAGACCCATGGTTCCTTTTGGGAATACGCATAGAATCACTTTCTATGTCGATTTATGCATGTCCGTCCGTATGTAGATAATATATTTTAAACAAAGTACAGGTCAAAAAAGTACAGGATTTCGAGAAATCTTAATTCGAATATTTTCAAATGTCTTGGAAATGGGAAATATTGTCCCCCCATTTTAGGTTACTTCACGACGTAAATTTTCCACATACCGGTGCAAGTGTCCTCTAGTTTTTAGTAGGAAAAGAGATAGACCCATGGTTCCTTTTGAGAATATGCATAAACAAAGTACAGGTCGCATTTATAAGTCACGTTTTGGCCCAAAGACGGACCCTATTGAAATTGGAAATCGTTTCAAATTTATATATAACTCCCATATATATTTTCGCCCGATTTTATGTAAATGGTGCACGATTCCAAAAAATGTTGCACAGCATACTGAATTAAGTCCAGTTTGAATTAGTTCCAGATTTCGATGTGGCTCCCATATGCAGTTTTGTCCGATTTTATGTAAATGGTGTAGCAAACTCCGAAGGTTTGCCTGATTGAGACAAAATTTTGCAGAGTGCACTGGACTCTGTTCAATTTGACGTCTGTGAAGTTTTGTTGAAATCGGTTCAGATTTATATATAGGTCCCATATATATTATCATCCAATTTTATTTAAATGGCGCACCAAACTCTCAATATAATTCCGATTGAGACAAAATGTTGCACAGGGCACTGGACTCAGTTAAATTTGACATCTGTGAAGTTGTTGTTGTGTTAAAATCGGTCCAGATTTAGATGTAGCTCCCATATATAGTTTCAATCGATTTTAGGTATATGCTGCACCAAACTCTCAATATTTGTTCAATTTATACAAAATGTTACACAGCGTACTTTATTAAGTCCAGCTTGGTACCTGCGATGTTTTCTTGAAACCGGTTTAGATTTTGCACGGCAACTGAATTAAGTCCAGTTTGATTTCTGTGAAGTTTAGTTGGTTCAGATTTACATATAGCTCCCATACATAATTTTGCAGGATTGCATACAAATGTTACACCAAAAAAATCCAAGTCTGCCCTATTGACATGAACATTTTCATAGATTTCAGAATGGTATGTGTATGGTTTTTTTATTGGTTAAAATATCACAACTTATTTTCGCCTGATTCCATTTCAATGGTCTTCCAAAGGTGCTATGTCTCTTCTATCTACAGATTTTGTACACAATATAATCTCTTGTATGTACCCAAAGTGGTCGGCTCCATCCGACTTTAGATCTTGCCTTACTGGTTTCCATATATCTATACACCAGACGACCAGAAAAACATACAAAAATAGAAACCGATAATAACCAGAACTCGTCCTACACGCAAATTTTCGTGACGATGGACAGACGGATAGACATGTCTACATCGATTCAGCTCATAGAGACATGACGATCGGTATGCTCTCTTGAGGCCACACAAAGTTTTAATACCATGCTAAAATAGTTGGTTATAAAAAGGTCATATTTGGGGTTCTGAGGATGCTTAAGTAACTGAACAGAGGGCATTGCATCCAGAAAACAATTACCGTTTCGTCTTAATTTGTTATTTTACTTTACTTCCTCCAAAACGATTGTAGGACGACTGTCAATACGGAGCGTATTACATGATAACCGACTTTTTTACATGCTGTTGAAGAATACGACCTCGAGAATATGGAGTTTCAACGCTTTTTATTACCTTAAAATCAACATTCGTAAAGTTATTGCTGAGATACCGCCCAGTATGTGCCAAAAAGTGGTCAAAAATTACCTCAAAATGATTAATGTTTCCAACAGTTGAATTTTGTTTTCCTATTTCTTTCGATGATGTTCCTTTAAAGTTTCAAGTGAAAATCTCAAAAACTCTTGAAAATAAAGCCGGTTTAATTTGTTAGCATCAGATCGGTTTTAACCCTAGAATGATTTTTTATGTTTTTAAGATTTTTGACGTTTGGGATGATTTTTGAGTTTTGGTATATTCTTAGACATGTAGTAAAACATTATGGCGAACATTTTTGTAGAATATTCTGACCTGCTATAATCCCGTTTTAAATGAGTTTCCAATCATTTCTGGAAATGGAAACCGGACAGAGCCCTTCAGAGAGTCGAAGGGCTCTATTTGGTGTAAATAGCTCTACACTTATATCTTTTGCATTTTTCAGATTTTGGTATTGCAAAAAGTTTGATTTCGGGCAATTTTTTTATTTTCCCAACAATATATCTTTTAATATTGCTATATAATTCTTCAAATACTGATTATAATTGTATTCCTAATGCCCAATACGCAGCACATAACTCAAAAAAAAACTCATATTTATATTTTTATTTATTACTTTCAAATTATTAAAAAAAATAATAAATAAAAAAAAGTAATAACTACAACATAGTCTTCACCATTTAAACACAAAAACCAGATGTGACTTTAAACAATAAAAATTAAACATTTAAATAAAAACGTGACCAAAATGTTAAACATTTAATGACACTGTGGAGCTTGTGTTTGTTTTTTACTTAAAAACCGGTTTATGATTGATAACTGTGTTCGTCTAGCTGACTGACATTGCTGTCTCTCGAGTTCTGTGTTGTTTTTGTATACTTAACACTTGTGACGTAGTGAATACGAACTTTGAATTAATGAATTCAAATAGCCAAAATAATTAATTAAGAGTATCGATTTCTTAGGCATAAGGTGAAATTTCGCCCACGCAAAAAAACTGACTCTTATTGTCAGTGAGATTGATTACCTATCTAAATACCTTGTAATTTTTTAATATTCTTTACAAAATCAAAAAAAATACATCATGAATATTCCGACGAATTCCTTAACATGGTAAAAACCGAATGACACAATTATTCATTATTTAATTTATAAACTAAATATAATTATTTAGATTGGCCTATAATTTATATTGTGTTAAGCAACGATGCTCATTTTTACCCCATTGGGTACGTAAATATGGGTAATATTGTAAAAAAGTGTGCCAAAATTTGAATATGCAGATGGACCCTTTGAAGAGATTTCATCTAAACGTTGCACATCGTAATATTTCTTCCAAACTAAGTTAAATTTCGAATGTGGATTATCGGTCCAGTCCTTCTGCTACATTCAACAGAAAATAGTCAACATTTTAAATTAAAATTAATTTTGTTTTATCATGGGAACGGACTATTCGATTTGAACCCCACCTTGTAGAACATATTATCTTTAAAAAACCTACAAGTTTAAAGAGGGGACGACTCATTGGTCCACTCCTTCTGGTACCTCCCACAAAAATGTCAAACATCAATATTTTTATATCTAGTATTAAATATAAAAATAGGGAATGATAGATGCCAAGCAACGGCTCTGATTGGCTTTAACATGGCGAAGTCCAGGCTTATCTTGGTCCCTCTTTCATCTCTATTGTGGACACCGACCACCCGATGAAATAGTGAACTAATATTTGCCGCGAGTTCACCCATAAGAACTATAAAAAAATAGGTTGAGGTATCGGGTTAGTTGCCAACACTCGGAATGCCGAACCTACTATGAAAGAGCTAAGAAATAGAAAACCAAATCCACCGATTGTTGACGACCCCCGCAAACGTATAAAGGACCACGATCTGCGAATCTGCACGAGAAATGTGCGCACGTTGTACAGCACCGGCGCAGTGTTAGCTTTGGCGGATGTACTCAAGAAGTATAAAGCCGATATTATTGCCTTACAGGAAATGCGATGGGACTGGTGTAAGTAAATCAGATGATTACGCCCTGTATTATAGCTGTCATAAAACGAGACGTGAATTTGGCTGCGGATTTATGGTTAACAGGAGAATAAAAGAGAGAGAGAGAGAGAGAGAATTGCTATAGTCCTTATAAAAGCGAAGTTCTTCTACATCAGTCTCATTTGCGCCCATGCTCCGACCGAAGATAATGATGAACAGACCAAAAAAATATTTTATGAGCGCCTAGAAACAGCATATGACCGTTGCCCTGGTCATGACATTAAAATTCTGCTAGGAGAGTTTAATGCAAAAATCGGAAGGGAAAATATATTTCAGTCCCACCGTTGGAAAATTTAGCCTCCATGAAGAAACATCCGACAACGGCATGTTAGCAGCACCTGATTCAAGCATCTCGATATACACAAGGCCACTTGGATTTCTCTCGATCGAACAGCGAAAAAACAAATCGATCATGTTGTGATAGACGGAAGGCATTCATCCAGTGTTTTAGACGTCCGATCGATCCGAGGAGCGAATATCGATTCGGACCATTACCTTGTCAAGGTACGCACCCGTCTTAATGTAGCTGCAAAGGTGCAATCTAATGTAACACGGAAATTTGACGTCGAAAAGCTGCAAACACGACAGAAAGCAGAAGCCTACTCCGCTCAACTTACGCAACTGTTTGACGAAAGCACCCCTTTTCCAATAACAATATAGAAGCACGGTGGCAGAGAATTGCCCACTCCCTAAAACCTGCAGCAAAAGCAACACTTGAATACCAAAGACCACCATCAAGAAATCCGTGGTACGATCAGGAGTGTATTAATGCTACTGATATGAAAAACGCAGCGTATAGGGCAACCCTGCGGACAGTAGCAACACGTAATGCGATTGAGAACTATCGGGAGAAAAGAAGAGAGGAGAAACGTATTTTCAGAAAATAAGACGAAAGAACAAGAAAAACGTGAGCGTGAGCAAATCGAGATGTACAGGAGTCAGAATGATGCCCTACCATTCTACCAACGGGTAAAACACCAAACCGAAGTCTTTGGTGCAGGCACATTCTTCTGTAGAGATAAAGAAGGAAACAGACAGCGTGCAGAAAATGTAGAAGAAGCAAAACCTCTGGTATCAAATAGTAGCGGTGAAGAGGATACCCCAGAACCAATAATAGATGACGGTATAGAGTGTATACCACCTAGCCAAGATGAAGTCAGAATAGCAATCAATTGGATGAAAAATAATAATACAGCAGGTGCCTATGGATTACAAGCCGAACTATTCAAGACTGGTGGTCAGATGCTTGTAAGGAGCATGTACCAGATGATTAGTACACTTTTGGCTAGAAGAATGCATGTCCAAAGATTGGAACCTCAGCATATTGTGTCGCGTGCACAAAAAAGGAGACAAGACGATGTGTGCCAACTATAGAGGAATAAGTCTCCTTCCCACACTCTGTGTTTGGAATTCCAGCAAAATTAATACGGCCATGCAGGATAACTTTAACTGGCACAAGATCAACAGTTAAAGTCGGAAAGGACCTCTCGGAGCCATTCATTACCGAACGTGAAATTAGACAATGGGCCGCTTTGCGTTAATGGTGAATATCGCCGTCGAATGAACCATGAGTTGCACCAGCTATTCTCGGACATCGACATTGTTTGACGTATTGAGCTGCAGCGACTACGTTGGCTAGGTCATGTTGTGAGAACGGACGCAAAGGCCCCAGCCCAGAAGGCATATAAAAGCGAACCAGCTAATGGTTCACGCATAAGGGGAAGGTCACGAATTAGATGGAAAGATCAAGTGGAAGATAGCATTGCCGAATATGGTGTTTTAATAATATTGATTTAATATAATACGCAAGCTCTGCTTATGGAACGAAGCTTCTGTCACAAGCCAGCTAAGTAAGTAATTATTAGAAAAAATTTAACGTCCGATTTGAGCCAAACTTTGTGTATGGGGTGTATTATATTTACTTAGTCTAGATTAGATCCGAAAATGGGACTCATTAGTAGACTCATTCTGGTACCTCCCCCCAAAAACGTGTCAACGTGTTCAATATTTATAAATTCAATATTAGGCGAATGGAATTTTCGATTTGAGCCAAACTTTGCATAATCTATTATCTTTACCAAGCCTAGATCAAGTCCAAAGTTGAGATCTATTGGTCCACTCCTTCTGGTACCTACCACAAGGGTTCCAGAAAGACGTTCCGGTTATGGTCAAGGACGACGCCTGTAATTTTCATTGAACATCATATATTTTACTCGGGGAAGGGGATCTGACCAAAATGAGCACAAACTGTGGTAAAGTAGGAAAATAGTTTTTGTATTAAGAGATATTTAAATTTTTGAAAAAAAATGGCTACTAATAATGGAAAAAATTAAAATATGAATGCAATTTGAAAAATACGCCAGGGTAAGAAAGAGGATCTATTGTCGAATATGGTGAAAATATTGCCCTGACTCGGAAAGTTCAGTGCTTGTTTTGTAGGAATCAAATACCCAAAATTGTGTGAAATAGCATGTAATCTTAACTTTTTCACTGCTTATCGTGACATACAACAAATATTATACAGATCTTAAAATAATTTACAACTTATGGGAATTTCCATTTGTTATGGAAAATATAACGTAATTTTCGTTATTTTGAAAATTGAGATTATTAATAAAATAAATCACATTTTGAACACACTTGATGCCTGTTTTGATTTATTTTTAGATTTTTCTTCTAATTTTATGTCCAAGCCTAAAACGAAACGATTTGCAGATTTGAATTGATTAGTTTATTTGTCTGGTATTAAGTACACTTAATTTGCAATTTAATTACAATCCAAAAACAATTAAAGATATTTTCATAATATCTAGCGATTAACTATCAAAATAAGAAACTCAATACACGCTTATCAGTGTCAATATCATCCGAAATATTTTAACGTCACTGATGGCCAATTAATGAAATTTCAATTATATTTAAGTTGTAATGCAAATTAAGACATACATACGAGCACATACATACATATATTTGTTATTATTGATAACAACTGTTATCATGACAACATCTAAATAATAAAATCGATAAAAATGAATTATTGTCGGATTAGATACTTAATTATTAATGTGAAAAGATAGAGTATGTGTGGAACAAAATCAATTGAGAGAAATTGTTAAATCAAGTATATAACAAATTACTTTCATTATAGTGTAATTGTTGGATCTATTTTTAATTTAACTTAAATAAAATCTGAGAATTTGAACATAAACCTGAATAAAAACTATTTTTAACAATATTAATTACACAAACTAGTGGATTAAAAAAAAAAAAACCGAACAATCTGTGATTTGTTGCAGTTTTAAGGGGATTTACTGGCAATCTTTATAATTGTATTATATGTCATTATAACAAACAAAAAAACCGGTCGTCATAATGATTAATATGATTTGTTAATGTTTGACAACAATTAAGGTAGGGCACATGTTGAAGTAATATTTGCTCCTGCAACGATAAACTGCTACCTTCATAAATAGTGGGATGCTGGTGGGTTAACGACAGGTCTGTGAAAGTAATTCTAAGTAATGACAAACAATAATTCCCTCCATGAATTTGTATGTCTTTCGAGGACCTAATTCCAGTTAGTTATTATACCCTTCCTTCACCACACTGTGGTACAGGGTATTATGTCTTTGAGCATATGTTTGTAACAGGCAAAAGGAATCGAGATATACCCATAGTTCCTTTTGAGAATATGCATAGAATCACTTTCTGAGTCGATTTACGCATGTCCACCTTTCCATCCGTCCATCCATGTATTTTTGTTAAAAACGTACAGGTCGCATTTATGATCCGATTTGAATCAAATTTGCCACAGTTCCCTTATTTGACCCAAAGACGAACCCTATTGAAATTGGAGAAAATCGGTTCAGATTTAGATATAGCTCCCATATACAGTTTCGTTCGATTTTATGTAAATGATGCACCAATCTCCCAATATTTGTCCAATTGAGACAAAATTTTGCACAGAGTACTGAATCAGGTTCATGCTTATGAGTGCTGAGGTTTGTTGGAATCAGTTCAGATTTAGATATAGCTCCCCTATATAGTTTTGTGAATGATGCACCAAACTCTCAATATTTGTCCAATTGAGGCAAAATTTTGCGCAGAGCACTGAATCATATTCTGATTGATGTCTTCGAAGTTTTTTTATATTGGTTCAGATTTAGATATAGCTCCCATATATAGTTTCGTCCGATTTTATGTGAATGATGCACCAAACTCCCAATATTTGTCCGGTTGGGACAAAATTATTCACAGAGTACTGAATTAGGTGAAGACTGATGTCTGCGAAGTTTTGTTAAAATCGGTTCAGATTTGGACATAGCTCCCATATATAGTTTCGCCCGAATTTTTGTGAATGATACACCAAACTCCCAATATTTGTCCGATTGGGACAAAATTTTGCACAGGGTATTGCATTGGATCCAAACTGATGTCTGCGAAGTTTTTTGAAAATCGGTGCAGATTTAGATATAGGTCTTATATATATTTTCGCTCGATTTTATGTAGATGGTGGTTACACGAAGGTATTAAATTCAATATTATGATTACAAAAAACAAATGGTGTATGCAACGGTTACTCAATTAGGTCCATGTGTTTATATATAGCTCTCATTTATAATTTGACTCGATTTCTCAAAGAATCCAAGTCTGTCCGTTTGACATGCAATTTTTCATTGATTTCAGAATGGTTTGTGTATGGGGTTTTTCAATTGGTTCAAATATTTATCTAGATAGCACATTTAATTTCGCCCGATTCCATTTCAATGGTCCTCCAATGATTCTTCGACCGTTCTATCTACAGGATATTGTAGATATTAACATGTCTTGCATGTAACCAAAGTGGTGAAGGGTATCATATAGTCGGCCCGTCCGACTTTTGAACTTTCCTTACTGGTTTTTTATTTAAAAACGATTTTTTACAGAAAAATATTCGATTTAAGGGAACTGATGGAATCTGTAGCAATATTTTTAGCTATAGTCTTCCCTGCTTTATACCTTTTATGGCCGGGGTGCGGAAAATTCATTATCGGGATGCAAGTCCTTGGAGAGTGTGTTAAAAGGGCAGAAAAAAATTCCGCAATAGGTCGCGGGAGGCAGATCTGTTTCCCAAAATTTTTAGACGAATCGGAAAGTCTATCATAATATACAATTTATACATAGATATTTGGTGTTCAGAGCAAGGATCCGGTAAACGAGAAAAAAGACGTTCACAACCTACGAGTATCAATATCTTGTCTTTGAGGACCCTTTCTAAAATCTTAAGAGCCAAATTTTTTGTAGAATATTTGGAAACTAAGTCTTGGCGGTTCTAGAAACTAAGAAAGTATAAGACGTGAAAGACTCATAATGTTCTACAGAATAATTTGATTTGACTGAAGACATGTCATCTCAAAAGTAATCTGTATTAGGCGTAATCCAAGATATAAACATCCATCACTTCGTATCTCAAAAACTTGACTTCTGCCAAAGTTGTCTTTCCGGATTTATATATACTCGGCAAGGGCTTTAATTCGAGTATGGAAATTTTCTCCCCCAATACCTGAATATTTTGAAATAACAAAGTGCTATAAAAAACCAAAACCTGCACACATGTTGTGAATTCAATATGTATATTCGGTATAAGGGTTTTGGCAAGGAATCAGCGCCAACCACAGTATTTTTAGACATATCAAAATTGCTGGATATCGAGGGTGAACCAAAACTGACATTACTGATTAAGTGTAGATGGAAATGCTAAAAACTGAGAACTATCGGACAATTTCAATTCGAACTTCAAAATCAAAGATCAAATATATCTAATAATAACATATAAAAATGTTTTTAATTTCAGTCTGGCCGAATCTGTATACTCTCCTCCTTGCGTTGGACATTTAAAATCCACCAAGAGCTCAGAATGACAAACCACAATTACATTGTCAGGAAAATGATTGTGGTAATCAAACTACCTAACATGGACTAAAACCCTGATATATAGACCTTATATAAGGCTTATATAAGGCAAATTAAAACATGAACCTATATTTAAATATCTGCGAAGTTAATGGTTGGAAAATGTTTCGATCACTGTTAAAATACCTTAAATTGTTCAGGACTCTTATGTAGAGTTTATGTCCCAAAATGGATCTATATTGAGTATGCTGCATTGTTTAAAATTTAATCTCTATCAGACACCTATTGATTATTTAGTGTACAATTAACATAAATAAGTCGAAATTATATATGGAAGCTACGATATATCTTTATCTGAACCGATTTGAAGCAAACTTGCCAGAGATTAGTCTATATTAATTTCAGTACGGTGTGTCAATCACAGCACCATTTACTTAAAATCGGACGACTTATATATAGGAGGTGCACACATCATTCTAGACTTAATTCAATACGCTATGCCACAATTCGTGCAAATCAAATGCTTTTCATGGACTTTGGTGCATCATTTATCTAAAATCGGGCGAAACTATATATGGGAGCTATATCCAAATCGGAACCGATTTTCACGAAACTTACCACACATCATTCTAGACCTAATTCAGTAGGCTATACCAAATTTCGTGCAAATCAAATGATTTTCAGGGACTTTGGTGCACCATTTACCTAAAATCGGGCGAAACTATATATGAGAGATATACCTATATCTGAAACAATTTTCTCCAATTTCAATAGGGTTCGTAAGTGGCATGTGCCAATTTCATGCAAATCGGATCATAAATGCGACCTGTACTTTGTTCACAAAAATACATGGACGGACAGACGGACATGCATAAATCGACTTAGAAAATGATTCTATGCATATTCTGTTACAAACATATGCACAAAGACATAATACCCTGTACCACAGTGTGGTGAAGGGTATAAAAACGGGACGGAGGCACTGATTCAGGGTTATATCAAAACGTGAACCGATATATTTTATTTTCAATGCCGAACATCCTGCTGGTAACAATGAATATTAAAAAAAAAATATATCCATCGTTAAAGCTATCGGATGTATTACAATCTGTAGACAAGGCTCGCCAAGTTTTATATTTTGATATATTTCAATAAGCTAAATATAAAAAATGACAAAAATAATGAAAAAGGGTGGTAGAAATAAAAATTCAAATTATTTTAAATGCCCACTTGAATTACGTCAATCGATATTATAAATGAATTGCTTCGAACGATCACTTCTTACTAACCCAATCAAGTTCTTCATTTATTCGTCCTATAATGAACCACAAAAACTGGAACATGACTAATTAAGCTATTGAAATCTAGTAAAGCGCCAGCTAGATACAAAATATAGACCATGTCTATTAATTTCAATTGCCAGTAAATTGTACTAAATATCTTCTAATCGAATTAATAAAACTTATATAATAAATAGATAATACGATAATGTTGAATTTGATACATCATCTGGTTCATTATTTCTCACATATTTAGAAATTCTCAAATATTTCCCACGATTCTAATCGAAAAAATACTTCCTATATATGTTGGCATATTACATTTTATTTATTATTCATCATACATATTTCAAACATAATTTGCACCTAAACTGTTAGTTTGATGTTACATAAATACACTATTCGCATATTAATTACTATTTCCAATTATTGTTTATTTTGATGTAATGTGCGTAAAGATTTTGGCCCATGATCTCACACTCCAACTCAGATTGAATCATGGTACAATACATTTTCAAGAAATAATGAGTTCTTAAAAATATGATAAATACAAATGGGTACTTGGAAGAATAATTAGATCAAAACGAAAAAAAAATTGCGATGAGAATGAAGGATTCAGGCCTCAGGGTAAAGTGACGCATGAAGTTTGGTCAATAATGATATTAGGCTGTATTTCTCTTTATGGAGTTCGATTTACTTACTAGATTTATGAAGTAATGGATCGGATTGTTTATACACTGTACTGGAAACGCTATAGTTCCCTTCTCTGAAGAAAATATACCGCTTGATTGGGGGTTTCAGTTTGACAAAAACCTCAAAAATCCACCGAAACACGTCAAAAATTGGTTGTGGAGGTCAAAAATCAGGGCTTTATAATGGCAAGCACAGCCTATAGAAACATCTGTGTAGTATCATTGATAACAATATCATAACCAGTAAGGAAAGCAGTAAAGTCGGACGGGGCCGACTATAAGATACCCTTAACCACTTTGGGTATATTCAAGAGATGAGTCCTAACAGACGTCGACTTTTTGAAGGACCATTAACATGAGAATGAATCAATAATCATATCATTCTGCAACCTACACTAAATTTTTCATTTGGTCAGATATAGTGTTGCTTCTCACAATGGGACAATGGGTAATCTAAACCGATTTCATTGAAACTTGTCACTGGTTAAGTTATATGCATTATGTACCAAATCTGAACCGATTTTCACGAAACTTAACAAACATAATTCTAGACCTAATTCATTCATTCATTACGCTATACCAAATTCCGTGCAAATCGAAAGATATATAGGGACTTTGGTGCAACATTTACATTAAATCGGACGAAATTATATATGGGAGCTATATCTAAATCTGGACCGATTTTCAGGAAACTTAACACACATCATTCTAGTCCTAATTCATTACGATATGCCAAATTTCGTGCAAATCGAAGGATATATAGGGACTTTGGTACACAATTTACATTAAATCGGACGAAAATATAATGGGAGCTATATTTAAATCTGAACCGATTTTCACGAAACTGAACACACATCATTCTAGACCTAATTCAGTACACTACACCAAATTTCGCACAAATCGAAAGATATACAGGGTATTTTGTGGACCATTTACATTAAATCGGACGGAAATATATATGGGAGCTATATCTAAATCTGGACCGATTTTCAGGAAACTTAACACACATCATTCTAGACCTAATTCATTACGCTGTGCCAAATTTCGTGCAAATCGAAAGATATATAGGGTATTTGGTGGACGAAATCGGACGAAAATATATATGGGAGCTATATCTAAATCAGGACCGATTTTCAGGAAACTTAACACACATCGAAACATATATAGGGACTTTGGTGCCGCATTTACCTTAAATCGGACGAAAATATATATGGGAGCTATATCTAAATCTGAACCGATTTTTCCCAATATCAATAGGGTTCGTCCATGGGTCAAATAAGTGAGCTGTACCAAATTTCATCCAAATCGGATAATGAATGCGACCTGTAATTTGTTTACAATTTAATATGGCCAGACAGACTGACGGACATGCATAAATCGATTTAAAAAGTGATTCTATGCATATTCTCAAAAGGAACCATGTGTCAATCTCGTTTCCTTTTGCATGTTACAAACATATGCACAAAGACATAATACCCTGTACCACAGTGTGGTGAAGGGTATAAAAAGAGGTTTACAAATAAACATGACCACTTCCCAAAGGTTCCGGATGCGAGAAATTATAGATGCAATGCCTCGTAGGTGTGCATGCTTGTTCCATGGTCATACACCTTTTTCCCTGTAAAATTTTGTAATGTTCAGGTCACACTTGTGGACTCTTGAGCGGCCAGAAAAATCGACAAAAATAATGGTTTTTGTCCGTTTCTTCCTCTAAATGGGCCCGAACCGAACCTACATGCAAAATTTCGTGAATATTTGTCCAAAACTGTGGCGTGTATCGTACTTACAAATTGTAATGGACAGACGGAAGTATACATATGTCTAGATCGACTCAGCTAGTCGAGATATGACGGTATAATAAAAGGTGGGTCTAGTCTAGGTGGACCAATATTTCACAGCGTTACAAACTCTTGGGGCCACACAAAGACATAATACCCTGACAACGTAGTTGTGTTGGGTATAAAAAGTCACAGGATTCTCAATCATCTACCATATTTTTGCCGATGTTTGTTCCATAGGCTTCATATAAAGGTCCTGCCCCTTAAAGGTATGTTCATAGTCCTATCAGGTGTCATTTTCGGTACGTTCAGTTCCCTGAGTCAACGAACGGTACGAAAAGTACTAATAAAAGAGTAAATTGATTGACTGACTGATTTAACAATTCATCAAGGCACAGACGAAGCGGCTGAAGCTAGAATCTTGAAATTTTGGGTGAGGGTCACTCATGGTCTAAAGGTGACAGATAAGGCTGGGTTTTTGGAAATTCGTACTAGAACGGTACGAAAAGAACTAAAAAGTACTAAATGTGATACCATTTGTATTTGGCGAACAGGTAGAGCTAGAAGTCTGAAATTTGGATTGGTGGTCGCTGATGGAGTGTAGGATAGGTGTAGCAAAGGGTTTTTGGAAATTCGAACTATAAATATCCGAAAAGTACTCAAATGCTAAATTTGGTACAATTTCGTAGCATGTGAGTGGATTGAGCTAAAACCTTAAAATTTTGAATGCAAATTAAGGTTGAGAAATAGGGTCGATATGAGGAGAGTTTGGAAAGTGTGTACTCATGTGTACGAAAAGTACTATATGGTACTATATTTGGTACAAATTTGATTTGGAGGTACAAATCGAGTTGGAATCCTTAAAATTTAAAGTAACATTACCGTCGGAGTGTATGATTGGGATATGTACGCAGTTTTGGAAATTTTTTACTTATATGTACGAAAAGTACTAAATCGTACTATAATTGGTACAATTTGGATTTGGGTGAACCGATAGAGCTGGAACAATGAAATTTGGAGTTAGGATCATTGTAGGGATGTAGGTTTAGGGTCAGGATTCAGTTTAACAAATACATATGGGTACTAAATGGTACTACATTTTAGGTGAACCGATAGAGCTAGAATCATAAAATTTGGAGTCAGGATCACTGTTGAGATGTAAGATTGAAATATGTAGGAAGTTTTAGAAATTTGTACTAATGTGTACTAAATTTGGTACAATTTAAATTGTGGGTGTTGGGTGAGGGTCACTCATGGTCTAAAGGTGACAGATAAGGCTGGGTTTTTGGAAATTCGTACTAGAACGGTACGAAAAGAACTAAAAAGTACTAAATGTGATACCATTTGTATTTGGCGAACAGGTAGAGCTAGAAGTCTGAAATTTGGATTGGTGGTCGCTGATGGAGTGTAGGATAGGTGTAGCAAAGGGTTTTTGGAAATTCGAACTATAAATATCCGAAAAGTACTCAAATGCTAAATTTGGTACAATTTCGTAGCATGTGAGTGGATTGAGCTAAAACCTTAAAATTTTGAATGCAAATTAAGGTTGAGAAATAGGGTCGATATGAGGAGAGTTTGGAAAGTGTGTACTCATGTGTACGAAAAGTACTATATGGTACTATATTTGGTACAAATTTGATTTGGAGGTACAAATCGAGTTGGAATCCTTAAAATTTAAAGTAACATTACCGTCGGAGTGTATGATTGGGATATGTACGCAGTTTTGGAAATTTTTTACTTATATGTACGAAAAGTACTAAATCGTACTATAATTGGTACAATTTGGATTTGGGTGAACCGATAGAGCTGGAACAATGAAATTTGGAGTTAGGATCATTGTAGGGATGTAGGTTTAGGGTCAGGATTCAGTTTAACAAATACATATGGGTACTAAATGGTACTACATTTTAGGTGAACCGATAGATCTAGAATCATAAAATTTGGAGTCAGGATCACTGTTGAGATGTAAGATTGAAATATGTAGGAAGTTTTAGAAATTTGTACTAATGTGTACTAAATTTGGTACAATTTAAATTGTGGGTGTTAGGATCATTGTGGAGGTGTAGGTTTGGGGTAGAACCGATAGTGTTGGAATCCTGAAACTTAGATTTAGGATCACTGTAGGGGTGTTGGTTTGGGTTAAGTAAGAAGTTTTGGAAATTAGTACTACTTTGTACTAAATTTGGTACAATTTGAATTGTGGGTCAACCGGTAAAGTTGAAATCCTGAAACTTGGATAATGGATCACTGTGGGGGTGTAGGATTGGGGTATGTAGGAAGTTTTTGAAATTGATACAACTATGTACTAAATTTGGTACGATTTGAATTGCGGGTGCACCAATAGAGTTGGAATCTTGAAACTTTGATTTTGGGTCACTGTGGAGGTTTAGGATGGGTTTTATAGGAAGTTTTGGAATTGGTACTACTGTGTACAACATTTGGTACAATTTGAATTGTGGGTGAACCTATGGATTTAAAATCATGAAACTTGGGTTTAGAATCACTGTTGGGGTGTAGGATTGGGGTATTTAGGACGTTTTGGAAATTCGTACTACTATGTACTATATTTGGTACAATTTAAAATGTGGGTGAACCAATAGAGTTGGAATCCTAAAATTTGTAGGATCGGGGTATGCATGAAGTTTTGTTGGATGATTGAACAGGGTTGTTATGGAAATAATGTGTGCTAAATGGAAAATTTGGATTTGAGCTCGAATCATGAAATTTGGTACTAAATGGTAATCAAATTTAATTTATGGTCGATGTTAATACACATTAAAATGTTTCATACATTCGCTAACGAAGTTGCGGGCATATGCTAGTAAACACATAAACAAACTCTTAACATGTTTGGGTATTATTACATATATCTGCGATCTAAGAGTGGATTTCCTAATCTGAATAATAACCTATTGACATATACATAAGGTTTACTTTACTACCTTCCAAAAATACCTACAATAAATACACTTTACTTAATTCTGATGAATCATTCCCTCCAATTCGATTTTTTATTATAAGCTTTGATTCGAAAATTATCTGCAGTGAGCAATATGGGATTTTCGATGTTTTGCTGCCAATTGGATGGAACGTGTCACGTTTGATATAATTATCATTCTCAAATTTGATTTTGCAATTTCCCCCTGTTTTCGATTGAGCCAAGGGATTTTCCCACACTGCCATATATTGATAGAATATCGACAAAAAGCAAAAAATAAATTTGAAACACGTCACTCCCACAGACCGACCACCACCCAAGTGTGGTAGGCAAGACGTACATCGCACATTTGGCGGAGAGTGCCCAATTAATATTTAAATTCTTAATGAGTAGTAGCAGAAAGAACAACAAAATATAGAATTGAAGCGCTCACCAGAAACAAAAAAATGAGCCGAATCGAATCAGCACACATTTGGCAGACACCGCAGTATAAATGCCAAGTCTAAGTGTTCCGCCAATGGTAATTGTAAATTGAACATGACTGGCGAAGCAAGTAACAAACGAAATTCTAGTATGGCTGCCTGCAGGAAGATGTGGTGGTCAAAGGCAGACATGGCGATAGCGATGGTGATGATGATATTGGCTACAAATCAAATGGGTAAGTTTTGGAGATGAGTTGGGAAATGACCACCAAAGATGTTAATTGCAAATTGAATTTCAGTGTTGGCTGGTGGTTATGCTGGTGGTGCGGGAAGTTTTGCAACAGCTTCTGCTGCAGCGGCAGCGGGTGGTAGCTATGCAGGAGCTGGCAGTTATTCCGGAGCCAGCAGTTTTTCGGGTGCCAATAGTTATTCTGGTGCTGGAAGTTATTCCGGAGGTGGTAGCTTATCTGGTGGAGTTAGTGGAGCAGGTAGTTACTCTGAGGGGATGGCCAATTCTGCTGTTGGTGAAGGAAGCACAATAACTACAATTGTACCTGGTGTGGTCCATGGCAGTATTAATTTGGAAAAGAATATTGACTTTGGTGAATTGGAAGATGGAATATCCGATGTTGTTGGTGGTATTCTAAGTGAAGTGGTACATGGCTTACATTCATCGGTGCATGGTAGTGGTTTGGTGGGCAGCAATTCGGGCAAAGATCATAAGCGACCTGGAAATGGTGTTGTGGTTATGGTAGATGCAGGTGGTCTTGGTATTGAACATGGTGGCTCCATTGGTATTAATGGTGATGGCGGAATTGTTATTGAAAGCTCTTCGAGTATTGGTGGCAGACCCCATCATAACAGACCCCATTCGTCGAATGGCGGTAATGGTGGTTCAAATATAAATCCTGGAAGTTCTATAAATGGTAATGGTGGAGTGACAGGTGGATCTGGAGGATATGTTCCCAATGGCAACAGACCACACTCTTCGAGCGGAGGAAATATTCCAAATTCGAACTTAAATCCTGGAAGACCCGTAAATGGTGCTGGCAGTGGTGTTGTGGTCGGATCATCATCAAGTGCGGGTGGTGTTGTTATCGGATCATCCTCAAGTGTTGGGGCTAGTTCCAGTGGTGGATATGTACCCAATATCAATAATAGACCACACTCCTCGAATGGAGGCAGAGTCCCCAATACGCATGTAAATTCTGGAAGACCCAATAGTGGTAATGGTGGAAGTGGGGGATATGTTCCAATTACCAATTTGAATCCTGGTAGACCAACCAATGTAGGTGGTGCTGTTATCGTGGGAACATCTTCAAGTGCTGGGGCTAGTTCCAGCGGCGGTGGATTTGTACCCAATAACAATAGACCCCACTCCTCAAATGGTGGCAGAGTACCAAATATGCATATCAATTCTGGAAGACCAAATAATGGTAATGGTGGAAGACCTATTAACCGACCATCTGGAGGCAGATTACCCAGCTCAAATATATTCCCAGAAGAAACAAATAATGGTGGCGGCGAAATTATCACAGGAGCTTCATCTGGCGTTGGTGGCAGACCAGGAGGCTATGTACCCAGACCCAATTCATCGTCTGGCGGAAGGTTACCAAATACGAATCTAAATCCTGGAAGACCTATTACTGGTGAAAATGGAGTCAGTGTGGAATCCTCATCAGGCATTGGGGGAGGTGTATCTGGAGGATATGTCCCCACCTCAACATCTGGCGGCAGAGTTCCAAATAGACCCTTAAACCCCGGAAGACCAAATAATTCCGGTGCCAGACCAGTGAAGCCCCATAACAGACCTGTAAATCCATCCTCAACAAATATTGGTACAGAATCTGGGGTACATATTTCTATAAGTGGCCATACTGATGTTTCTAATAACCCCGATTTTGTTCCACAAATTCCAGATTCTGATTATGATGCATTAAATCCTTCCATTGTTATCACTTCTTCTTCGGCTTCCTCGTCATCATCTAGTGCCGGTAGTACTGGCATCAGTTTTGGAGATAACCAACGACCATCCACATCATATAATCCCACCTTAAATGGCGGCTCCGGTGTCCATATTTCAATTGGCGCCCAATCTGGTGACTTTGATGAAGCAGCCATCAATCAGCAACAACCAGATAAAAATTATGGCCCACCACCAAGCAAACTACCTGGGTCATATATAAGTAATTCAGGATCATCATATGGTAAGGGAAAAGGTAAGGGTTTTGTAACTTTTCCCAAACCTACGGTAACCTCTTCAGCCGGTCAAGGCAGCTGGAATGAGCAGGAATATGTGGATAGTGAATCAAATAATCAAGACTCCACAGTAACCATAGGAACCTTGAATTATGGCAAAGGTAATGATGGTAGAATCACATTCCCTGATTCTGATTCACCGAAGGAACCCCAAATTGAGGAAGTTTATAGTGACGTCTCTGGGCAAACTTCCATAGGATTTTCAAATAATGAAGGAACTGGAAACCACGACTTTGGTGTAACCAATTCAAACACACATAACTCGAATGGTTTTAGTTCTGGCCAAAGAAAACCTTATGGAGGTGGAAATAGAGGATATGCCAGTTCCGCTACATCATCCAATGCCTACGCTGGCAACAATCAAAAAGGGCACAGCCAAACTGGCTCTGGAACCTATAACGGTTCTGGTGTCTCAAGTTTCGTTTCGTCCAGCAGCAGTGCAGCTGCTTCGGCCAGTAGTAGCAGCAGCAGTGGAATATCAACTACCAATGGTGGTGGCGTTTTGGGTTATGACAGTTCATATTCAAGTTCATTTGCCAGTGCATCGGCATCCTCAGCGGCCTATACTAGTAGCTATTAAAAATATTACAAACAAATTATATTCCGAATTTATTTGTTAAGGTGTTATTTATAATTTTTTGTGTACATATTTTTGTTACTTAGAAAATAAAACAAAAACAAATTGTTGAGAAAAAAACAAATTGAATTTGTGTGTAGGTGCCATCGTGTTGTGAATATATAAATGAAGTGTTGTATTTTTTGTAGGTATTCTTGACAAGGTACATACATAATTAATATTCCAAACCTATTGTCATTTAGTGTGGGGACGTATGACATAATTGTGTTTAACACATGATTCCGAAACAATAACAAACAGCTAGGCATTGATTTCAATTGAAAATAAAGAGGAAGTACCATTGAATGTGACACATTTTAGAGAAAAAAACTATATCCGTATTGATTCAATGTTTGACTAAAATTCCGTTAAAGGCCTGATTATAGGAGGGTGGTTGAAAAATGTATGTGAAATTCAACGATCTCTTGGTCAGTCTTAATCTATGTGAAAAAAATGTAATATCAACACATATGAGGTTGATTCTACGAATCCATAGTCTTGAAACAACTCCAGTTTTGCTGACATATAATACCCTACACAACAACAACGGAAATCTAATTTACTTAGTCAGTTGGCTTGTGACAAAACATTTGTTCCATAATTCGAGATTAAACAAGTGAAAAAGCGTTAAGTTCGGCCGGGCTGAACTTTGGATACCCTCCACCATAGATATACTGGCAGGTACTTGAAATAAAAATATAGGGAACATACAAAAAATGGACCTATACCGACATGCCTACAAACCGATTATGTAAACAATAATTTTTAATAGAAAATTATACCCTCAGCCTTATGGCTAATTAGTGTATATATACTATCACACGGTGAAAATGTGCCTCATCGAAATATTGGTTCTAGACCCCATGTTTCTTTGGACCAAATCCGTTTCAGAAAAATTTGATTTTATCCCATCTTATTATGTCTTTCAAACATAGTTCAAGTCCGAATTTTGGGAATATCGGTCCATGCCTTCTGGTACCTCCCACACAGGTGCTACGACTAAGCCTAAATGCGGGCTATAGTTCACATATAGTTCATTATCGAACCGTACGTTCTAGTTTTTTATCTCGATATCCTTCGCAGGTGAAATGATTACAACAGAGTGATAGAACCAAACCCAAAGCGCGGAAAAATCAGGACTACGCCTAAAAGAAGTTGACTATTAATAATTTTTGGTAGGGAGATGTGTTTCCATATACGGCTACAAAATACAAAATTTCAGGGATTTCGGTTGAAAAACGCGCTCAAGAACCTCAAAATGCCGATACTTCGGGGTACCTTTATATGGGGGCTACCAGAAAAAATGGACTTGTATTTATAATTTTTAGTGGAAATATTTGGTACCCAATAATAACCCAATGTACCAAATTTCAGCGAATTCGGTTGAAAAACGCGCTCAAGAACCCCAAAATACCGAAAATTTGATGTATCCTTATATGGGGGTCTACCAGAAAAAATGGACCTATATTCATAATTTTTTGTGGAGTGATTTGAAACCTATTAAAAACTCAAGTACTAAATTACAGCCAATTCGGTGGAAAAATACGACCAAAACCCCCAAAATACTGAAAATTAGGAGGTACCGTTATATGGGAGCTATCAGAAAAAGTGGACCTATATTTATAATTTTTTGTGGAGACATTTAGCACCCAATAAGAACACAATGTACCAAATTTCAGCGAATTTGGTTGAAAAACGCGCTCAAGAACCCTAAAATACCGAAAATTGGGGGATACCCTTATATGGGAGCTATGCTTAAACGTGGACCGATATATCCCATCTTCGAACTAGACCTGCCTGCAGACAAAAGACAACCCTATGCAAAATTTCAACACCCTATCTCAATTCCTTCGGAAGATAGCGTATTACAACAGACGGACGGACAGACGGACGGACATGGCTAGACCGTCTTAGAATTATACCCTGATCAAGAATATATATACTTTAAGGGTCGGAAATGAATATTTCTGTGAGTTACAAACGGAATGACAAAATTAATATACCCCCCATACTATGGTGGAGGGTATAAACAAATTTCCAGGCGCGACGGAGTTGTGTGCAGCTCTTCCAATTTGAAAGACCATTACCCGAAATATTGTCTTCCACTTGATCTTTCAACCAATTTCTTTGCCTTACTCTTCGGCGTGAACCTTCAGTTTGCTCACTTTTATATGCCATCGATGTCCGGGCATCCTCATCGATTCTCATAATATGACCTTGCCAACGTAGTAGCTGCAGCTCAATACTCCTGACTATGTCGATGTCCGAGAATAGATGGTACAACTCCTGGTTCATTCGACGACGATATTCTCTATCGACGCAGATCGGCCCATAGATCTTTCGGAACACTCCAAGAGCTGCTCTCAAACACTCCAAGAGCTGCTTCATCTGCTTGCGTACCCATGTTTCAGATCCATACAACAGCACGGGTAGTGCCAGGGTCTTATGAGTTTGAGACCGTAGTAGCAACAGTTGGCCAATAGTATCCTTCTCCAAATTTCAACACTGATCTCATTAGCTTTGTTTATGGCGATACCAAGATATATAAAATCTTTGACAACCTCCAAGCTGCAGTTCTCATGTTCCACAGTTGGTTCGAGTCTACTGGACGTCTTGCGTGTTGATACCATCCTCTCCATCTCAATTCGTTCAAAAGTGGCTGTTACCGCTCGCAATGTTCGACCCATTATGTCGATGTCGTCAGCGTAGGGGAATAAAATCTGTTGTTTGGTGTACAGAGTGTAATTTCTGTTCACATTTGCTTCTAACATGACCTTTCCCAATAAAATGTTAAAAAGGTCACACGACAAACTGTCTAAAGGGCTCCAAAAGGTCTTTTCCGACTTTAACTGATGATCTTGTGTCAGTCGAATGCGGCGCAAAGTGAAAATCTGGTCAATGGTGGTCCAATAATGCCAATAACCATACGTTTCAGTCGCTCACAGTAAACTTATTCTTCTATACACTTATTCCTCTATAGTTGTCACATATTGTCTCGTCTCCTTTTTTGTGCACGGGACACATGATGCTGAGGTTCTAATCTCTGGGCAAGCATCCCTCTACCCAAATTGTACTAATCGGTTGGTGTATGCTCCTGACCAGCATCTGACCACCAGTCTTGATTAGTTCGGCTGGTAACCCATCGGTATCTGCTGCTTTCAATACCGTCATCTATTATTGGTTCTGGGGTATCCTCTTCACCGCTAATATTTGATACCAGAAGTTTCTCAGTACGCTGTATTTATCTGTCACCAGGTTTCCTTCTTCATCGCTACAGGAGGATGTGCCTGCACCAAAGCCTTCGATTTGGTGTTTTACTCGTTGGTAAAATTTTCGGACTTCATTCTGACTCCTGTACATCTCCATTTGCTCACGTTTTTCTTGTTCTATTTTCTTTTTTCTGAAAATACGTTTCCCCTTTTACCTTTTCTCCCGATAATTCTATCAAGCATTACTTGTTGCTACCGTCTGCAGGGTTGCCCTATACGCTGCGTTTTTCATATCAGTAGCATTACGACACTCCAGTCGTACCACGGGTTTCCTGATGGAGGTTTTTGGTACCCAAGAGTTGCTTTTGCTGCAGTTTGTTGGGTGTGGGCAATTATTTGCCGTTGTGCTTCTATTTCGTCAAGCAGGTGGGTACGTTGAGCGAAGTAGGCTTCTGTTATCATTGTGCTTGCAGCTTTTCGACGTCGAGTTTCCGTGTTACATTACATCGCAACTTTTCTGCCATATAAAGACGAGAATGGACCTAGGCTGCTACAAGGTAATGGTCCGAATCGATATTCGCTCCTCGTACCGATTGAACGTCTAAAACAATGGATGAATGCCTTCCGTCTATCCCAACATGATCAATTTGGTTTCTCGTTACTTGATCAGGAGAAATCCAGGTGGCCTTGTGTATATCGAGATGCTTGAATCTGGTGCTTCTAACTACTATGTTTTTTGCTGCCGCGAATTCAATAAATCTCATGCCATTGACGGATGTTTCTTCATGGAAGCTGAATTTTCCGACGGTGGGACCAAAAATATTTTCCCTTCCGATTTTTGCATTTAAATCTCCCAGCAGAATTTTAATGTCATGGTCAGGTCAACGCTCATATGCTGTTTCTAGGCGTTCGTAAAATATTTCTTTGGCCTGTTCATGTTTGTCTTTCGTCGGAGCATGGGCGGAAATGAGACTGATGTAGAAGAACTTTGCTCATCTAATGGAGTGAATCTGGAGACGAATCTTTTATTCTCCTATTAACCATAAATCCGCAGCCAAATGCATGCTTCGTTTCATCGCAGCTATAATACAGGGGGTAATCATCTGATTTTCTTACGCCAGTCCCTTGCCATCACATTTCCTGTAAGGCAATAATATCGGCTTTGTACTTTTTGAGTATATCCGCCAAAGCGAAAACTTCGCCTGTTCTGTACAAGGTGCGCACATTCCAAGTGCAGATTCGCAGATCATGGCCCTTTATATGTTTGCGTCAGCATTAGGGGGTTTTGTTTTCTTTTTGTTGCTTTTTCATAATAGGAGGGAGTACCGACCCATTTTTATACCCTCCACCATAGTATGGAGGGCATATTAATTTTGTCATTCCGTTTGTAACTCATCGAAATATTCATTTCCGACCCTATAAAGTATATATATTCTTGATCAAGGTAAAATTTGAAGACAATCTAGCCATGTCCGTCCCTCTGTCCTTCTGTTATAATCACACTATCTTCAGAAGGAATTGAGATAGGGTGCTGAAATTTTGCATAGGGTTGTCTTTTGTCTGCAGGCAGGTCAAGTTCGAAGCGCTTTTTCTACCGAATTCGCTGCAATCTGGTATTATGCAGTAGTATATGGTAAGAAATTTCCCTACCAAAAATTATTAATATTCGCCCCCTTTCAGTCCCCAGGGGGGTTATATGGGTAGTCCCCATATAACACCCTTTTTATATTCTCCACCATAGTATGGAGGATATACTAATTTTGTCATTCCGTTTGTAACCCATCAAAATATTCATCTCCGACGCTATAAAGTATATATATTCTTGATGAGGGTAACATTTTAAGGCGATCTAGCCATGTCCGTCCGTCTGTTGTAATCACGCTATCTTCTGAAGGAATAGAGATAAGGTACTGATATTTTGCATAGGTTTGTCTTTTGTCTGCTGGCAGGTCAAGTTCGAAGATGGGATATATATGGTCCACGTTTAGGCATAGCTCCCATATAACAGTACCCCACAATTTTCTGTATTTGGGGGCGTTTTTCAACCGAATACGCTGAAATTAGGTACATTGAATTGGGTACATTCGCCGCCTTTTTAGGGTCGTCCCCATATCACGCCTTTTTTATATTAAAGTAGTTATATGATTTGTTTCGTGTTGGTGTTTGGTTCTAAGACTCTGTTGTAATCATTTCATCTGCGGAAGATACGAAAAAAACTAGAACATAAGGTTCGATAATTAACCTTATATATATTCATATATATGAACTATAACCCGCATTTAGGCCTAGCCCCTGTGTGGGACGTACCAGAAGGAGTGGACCGATATTCGCCATGTTCGAACTTGAACTAATTTTGGAAGAAATAATAAGATGAATCAAACATATTTGTAACAAATTTGGTCCACAGAAACACGGTTTGTTGAAATGTCGGTATAGGTACCCTTTTTGGTATATTCCCTACATTTTTATTTCAAGTACATGTCAGTATATCTATGGTGGAGGGTATCCAAAGTTCGGCCCAGCCGAACTTAACGCTTTTTCACTTGTTTATAGTTATTATGGGTTAACTCGCGGCACATATCAGCTCACTATTTCAATGGATGATGCAAATAGCTACCCCAGGTGACTCCGAGGGAAGGTCAGTGGCTACAATTGAAATGAAAGTGCGGCCACGATTATCCTAGGCATAGTCATGTTTAAGCCAATCAAAGCCTAGATTACAGATCAGGAAAAATATGCACAAATAAGATATACAAGGACTAGATATAGAAGGAGGATATGTTTTACAAAAATATTCCTCTTACGATTACCCTGCAGACGTGTAATCTCAAAAATAACCTGCAATATCCACAGAATTGCCAAGAAAAAATGCATCAAAAACACGACATATGGCTAGTGTGCCCTTCTGGGTTCTTTATATTCCCGCCAAGGACATTCGTTCCCATATGGAATTTTCCACATCCAAAATCTTGTTGCACATAAGGTATCCCAATTATGGTACACAAACGTACCCAGCAACGTACACAGGATTTCATTTCGTGGGGGCGCGGTAGTACAAAATGAAAAAAAAAACGCTGTTGCAAACATAAATTTACTGTGAAAAAAATCATTTTTCCGGGCCGCCTCCCTGCGTACGTCCCTGAACGTACCATATTTGTAATATAAATCCTGAACATACCTTCTGCATACAATCAAATTGTTGTGATATATCATATACTCGGTTCCGCCAATTTTTATTATTTCCTTATAGGTTGTTCTTTGAGATTTTAAAATCTTCATTTGAATAACTTCTATCTTATTGTTCTATTTAAGTGTGGTACATTTTTTTATTAGAATGCAATTGGTTTTAAACAATACACAAAATATTTCAAACTAAACTTGAGAAAACATCTGTAAAAGATTCCCACTAGGTTACTAAACTTTACCGAATGCAGTTAACAGTTCAATAAACAGTCAAAAGAAAGCAGCTTAAAAAGTTTGATGTTGATTAAACAAACTCAAAAAGAAAATGTTTTGCAAAGCAAAAAACAAAGAAAAAAAAAGAGTTTACAAGTGTAAACTTAACTTTTCACACAATGGCAAACATCAGTGGCGTATATTAATTAATCATAGAAGGGGGAGGTTAAAAATAGAGACTTCTACAGTCCAACGAAAAAAAACTATATTACGAATTTTGGAAGAGTTCGAGGTTCCATTTGATAAATTTTGTATATAACAAAAATACTAAGTAACCTCTGCCCCTGACAATCATTTAAACATACGCCGCAGCGAAACAAATGAACTTCCCCAATTATTTTCTAGTATACGTACAACCAATTTCCCTTCATCTATTTTGGGTTTAAATTACCTTTACATAACCTAACAACTATTAGCTAACAGCTAACGACTAAAACTATTCCAAAAAAATCCAAATATTCGAAGAAAAAAACGAACTTCCAAAGAGATTTTACACGTCTCATCGTTTAAAGTTTAACCACAAAGTGTCCGTTGGCGGTATTTGGAACGTGCAGTGGAAGGCGAAAACGAAACGAAATTGCCGAAATAGAACTCAGCAAAAATACAAAAAAAAGACAATAATTGGAGCAAAACCATCAACAATTTGATGTGGCATTAAAAGCTAATTAACACAGTTACTTGATGTGGAACAACCTGATCCTTAAGGGGTGAATATGCTCCGATGGTTTCCATTTAATTGTGTTGGTAAGTACATAGAGAAAAATGTCAAGGTAGCGGAACATCATTTCCTCGGAATGTTTTATTTCGAATGAATGAATATCATTTGGTTCTGCACATGTTAAGATTTATTTCATTTCGGCTCCTTGACAGCAACAATTAAAAACGAATTTGCAAATGGATGTATGTTTGCGAGATGATATTGTGAGTTCCATTAGTTCACTTCACTTTTCAGTATTTTAATATTAATTATTTTTTTAATTTATTGTGTATTAAATAATTCATGAAATAAAATTAATCAACGGAACATCTCTTTGGGAAGAAAGAAGGAAAGCGTTTTAAGGTGAAGTAATTAAAGAAACCAGTGAGCGGAGCAGTATAGTGGGACGGGGCCGACCATACGATACCCTACACAACTACCACCGAACTCTATCTTTCTGAGGATTTTTATTCCGAGCCTGGGTAATATTTCGTGATAGTTGCACCATCGTGGTCAACAGCACCACTTCCTTACACTTACATATTTTCCGCATATTACCAATATTCAGTACAGCCCTTCTAATTACTTGTCCATATTACCTTCACCGTGGGTTGTGTTGTGATGTTCGGCTTATAATTGTAGTCTATAGATTGCATTAAAAAAACAAAACAAAAACACACACACACAAAAACATAAGTTTTCGTTCCACTTCATCCCAACATTATTATCTGATCACCATAACTGGAATTTCATGGAACATTTTAAAGCAATCAGCGCTATAATTCCGCCCTCCAATGTGGCAATGGTTTATTAAATAATATCTGAATACGTAAGTACCTGTAAATATTTACGTGTAACTCCCACATCCGAGTAAATACGACAATATAATGGGTATCAATTTAAAGGCTCTTGGATATACTATCAACTTCTCGGCTCTATGTCCTTCAGGGGTAAATATATACGGCATAGAATACAAATTTTGTTATTTTTCGTGTTTACAAATTATAATGGACAGACGGACGGACATGTCTAGATCGACTCACCTAGTTGTGTAGGGTATAGAAATTACACATCTTTTGGTTTAATGGTACGACCTGCTGTGCTATGTCAGAACTCGGAATGCAGTACTACATTTTAAACACTCATGCTGGAAAACTTGGAGAGGAAAGTACCAAAAATTAAGTCTGATCATTCTATAGGGACAATTAAAAACAATTGACCTATATTCTATGTTTTCTGGGAAGAAGTACTTTTTCCATAGGACTCCAAATTACAGGTACATAAAATGGGGTAGCCCCTTTATATAGGAGCTATGTCTAAACATGGACGTATATTTTAAAATTTTCTACTATAAAAATTATTGAAAATTTCGTTAATAAAAAAATATTTAACACAAATATTCACTAAAAATAATATTGATGACTATAGTTCTGACAGTTCAAAGTCAACAAGAATTAATCAGCAAATGTTCTGCTTTCTGTTGATAAAATTTATTTTAAAAATTTTCCGTACAAATTCAACGAGCTTTTTACACTCACCACTATGATACCTATAATATATCAGAACTTTAGAGATATGGCGCCTTATGGCATGATATTTTTTATACCCTTCACCACACTGTGGTACAGGGTATTATGTCTTTGTGCATATGTTTGTAACAGGCAAAAATAATCGAGATAGACCCATGGTTCCTTTTGAGAATATGCATAGAATCACTTTCTGAATTGATTTATGCATGTCCGTCCGTCCGTCTGTCCGTCTGTCCATGTTAAATTGTAAACAAAGTACAGGTCGCATTTATGATCCGATTTGGATGAAATTTGGCACAGCTCATTTGTTTGGCCCAAGGACGAACCCTATTGAAATTGGGAAAAATCGGTTCAGATTTAGATATAGCTCCCATATATATTTTTGCCCGATTTACGGACTTTAGACCCTGAAAATCTTTCGATTTGCACGAAATTCGGCATAGCGTACTGAATTGAGCCACGAAAATCGGTTCAGATTTATATATAGCTCCCATATATAGTTTCGCCCGATTTACGGACTTTAGACCCTGAAAATTTTTCGATTTGCACGAAATTTGGCATAGCGTACTGAATTGAGCCACGAAAGATGTGTGCCAAGTTTCGTGAAAATCGGTTCAGATTTAGATATAGCTCCCATATATAGTTTCGGCCGATTTTTGGTAAATGGCGTACCAAAGTCCCTATATATCTTTCGATTTGCACGAAATTTGGCATAGCGCACTGAATTAAGTCTAGAATGATGTGTGCAAAGTTTCGTGAAAATCGGTTCAGATTTAGATATAGCTCCCGTATATATCTTCCTCCGATTTAAGGTAAATGGTGTACCAAAGTCCTTATATATCTTTCGATTTGCATGAAATTTGGCATAACGTACTGAATTGAGGCTAGAATGATGTCTGCCCAGTTTCGCGAAAATCGGTCCAGATTTAGATATAGCTCCCATATATAGTTTCGTCCGATTTCATGTTAATGGTGCCCCAAAGTCCCTATATATCTTTCGATTTGCAGGAAATTTGGCATAACGTACTGAATTGAGCCTAGAATGATGTCTGCCCAGTTTCGAGAAAATCGGCCCAGATTCAGATATAGTTTCGTCCGATTTCATGTAAATGGTGCACCAAAGTCCCTATATATCCTTCGCTTCCATATATATTTTCGCCCGATTTTAAGTAAATTGGGCATCAAACTCTTCATGCTAGTCAGGTTGACATCAAATTTTGCACAACGTACAAAATTGAGCATAGAATTACGTAGTTGGGTTTTCTAGAAGTACAGACATAGCCCAACAGATAACCTATTTATATTTGATTGAAGTCGATTTATTTAACTTATGGATATATAGGTAGATTCACATTTAGATAAATATCACATATTTTATTTCATCCAATTTCATGTTAATAGTCCTGTTTAATATATCCACAGTGGTGAAGGGTATCATATAGTCGGCCCCGTCCGACTTTACTACTTTCCTTACTGGTTTTAAACTTGCTCTTAATCACCAAAACACGGAATAATGGGAATTACTGTTTTTCATTACAAAAAATATAAATTTACATATAGTCATTTCCGCGATTTCCGCGATAAAAACCATTTTTGTATGAAAACCCATCAATGCCTATGTACATCGATGCCTATAGACATCACTATTCAGCTTTAAAATCAAAATATTTTGATTCAGTTTCATTTTTTTATTTAAAAAAAGGTATTCAAAATGAGTACTCGGCAGGAGTGGAATCTGCTCGATTTCGAGTGTATTTCACTCCCACTCTAAAACGAGCGAAGCACATGCTCTCTTATTTGAGTGGCGGAGAAAAATTGAGTATACTCGATTTATTTTTTCTACTCGCAGGAGTACTCCCACTCGAATTCGAGCATGTTTTACTATTTACTCGAATTCGAGCGATCATTTCGGAGCTCTGGTTTTTGGTCATAATCGGTTAATATTTAGGCGATGAAATGCACCAAAAACTTGTTTGGTCTGTTTTTCTGGACGCTCTAGAGACCGCAATTATGAGCCGAACGTCACGGAATTTTACACAGAGAGAGAGAGAGAGAGGGGTGACCGTAGAACAAGCTTGACAGTTTTAATCAATATTTAGCATAACAAATAGACCCAGACCTTTGTGTGAAAAATTACAAAATTTATATTCTATGCGAATGTATTTACTTCCGAAGAATATAGACCCAAAGAGTAGAGTAGTAGATATACAAGAGGAGTGGCTGACCTTTAAATTGATACCAATTTTAATATCTTATGTACTCGGATGTGGGAGTTACACTTAAATATTTACGGGTGCTCTCAGATATTAATTAAAAACCCATTACCATGTGCGGAAATATAGCGCTGATCGCTTTTAATTTTTACATGAGGTTCCAATTATGCTCAAGGACAACAATTTATCGGATTTATCAGATAATCAGATACAAATGTGGGATTTTGTGTTTTTTCGAGTCGACGATTATAAACCAAACATCACAACACAAACCACGGTAAAAAGAATCTGGACAATTAATTAGATGGGCTGTACTGAATATAAGTAATATTCGGAAAATATGTCAGTGTAACTCTAATCGGCAAAGGGTGCAAATATCACGAAATATAGGCTCGGAATAAACATCCGCAGAAAGTTGGGGTTCCTTGGTATTTGTGTAGGTCTGCCCGTCCGTCTATACTGCTCTGCTCACTGGTTTTTATTTTTTATGGGAGTATTAAGAAAATAATATGAAAACTTCGGGTTTTATTGACAATCAATTATCACAATGTAATTTATTCTCTTACAAACTTAAATTTTATTACTTCTCATAACTTTTCTTTTAAAGTGCAAAAACTCCCTATCATTATCCTATTTATCAACAATTTACAAACTACAATTTTCCCATTAAAGTTTGAACAATTACTCCCCATCATCAATATTTCATAACTTAATATTCATAATACAATACTTAACTCCAATCTATATTAACAATCAAATCTAATTGATTCCATTGTCCGAACAAAAACTTTAACTTAAAGCCTGAGTATTTATAACATTTAATCGTTGCATTATTGTGAAAAAAAACAAACTTTTTTAAATACTTTTCCAGTTCAAATTGCAAACTAAAAGTAATTAGAAAAACTACAACATAAAGGTCCCTTTTGTGGTGGGTGTCTCCCTTTGAGGATTTCAGTATTATTCAGGAGGGTATTTACTATGAAATGAACGGAAACGAAGAAGTGAACTTCAATGAAAATAAACTAGAGAATGAGCCGACGAATGTGAGGGGGGACGACTGAATGAATGAACAATGAAATACCCAGCCCTGAACTAATTAACCAAACAATTGAATGCAGGAACTTGATTGTACCAGAAGTCAAGATGACTTTCAAAGTTAACTTTGTTTTTCTTTTTTTGCCTTGCCTTGTTAGGTTATGAGGCTAGAAGGGAAGAATGGAAAAGAAGAATGGGAACACAAAGGATTCATTTTATCAAAGCCTTAGGCTTTGCAAACTAAATCACACATAAGCCCATATGCAGTTTTTAACTTGTTGTTGTAGTTGTTTTTGCTGTTATTTAGCATTGTCCAGGCTTAGCATCAGATAATGCGTTTTATTTGTAAATCGGCTTAGTTTGATGATGTGTTTGTTAGGCTGTTTGTTTGACTATTTTTTTCCAAATGAAAATTATTGATATTACTCTAGAAATTGAGTTTTTTTGCTACCATTTAAGTATGTAAATAATTTACGTGATGTTTTTTTTATATTTCTCTTTTGATTCCGATTCTGAAATCATACAAATGTACTTGAATTTAATGAACTCTACTTCGTGTGTCATTGGCATAAGTCATTCAAATGAAATGCTAAGTAATGAGGAGGATATTCGCATCTACACTTCAATATTTACGTATTAATTTTTAATAACCAATACATACATACATTTACCGTTATTATCATTCTAATCAATTGCGACAAATCACAAGGACTCTTAAATGTTTTCATCCGATTTATTTGTTGGTAATGCATGAATAATATTTGAATAGATTTTCGAATCTATGCTTTCACAAGTATTGCTGTTCGAGAATATACAATTTAATTTTTAATGCTAATATATAAATAAATAACCAGTAAGGAAAGTAGTAATGTCGGACTGGGCCGACTTTATGATACCCTTCACCACTTTGGGTATAATCTACATATGTATCCTAACAGGGAAACTTGACAGAGACAAATTTATATTACTTCAGTACGTTGTGTCAATCGGCCTAGCAACATCATTCTAGACTTAATTTAGTATCCTATACCAAAATTCGTGCAAATCGAATTATATATAGGGACTTTGGTGCACCAATTACATAAAATTGGAGAAAATATGTATGGGAGCTATACCTAAATCTGAACCGATTTTCACGAAACTTAACACACATCATTCTAGACCTTATTCATTACGCTGTGCCAAATATATATATATATATATATATATATATGGGAGCTATATCTAAATCTCACCCGATTTGCACGAAACTCGGCACACATCATTCTAGACTTAATTCAGTACGCTATGCCAAATTTCGTGCAAATCGAAAGATATACAGGGACTTTGGTGCACCATTTACCTTAAATCGGACGAAGATATATGGGAGCTATATCTAAATCTGAACCGATTTTCATGAAACTTTGCACACATCACTCTATACTTAGTTCAGTAAGCTATGCCAAATTTCGTTCAAATCGAAAGATACATAGGGACTTTGGTACACAATTTACCTTAAATCGGACGAAGCTATATATGGGAGCTATATCTAAATCTGAACCGATTTTTCCCAATTTCAATAGGGTTCGTCCTTGGGCCAAACAAATGAGCTGTGCCAAATTTCATCCAATTCGGATCATAAATGCGACCTGTACTTTGTTTACAATTTAACATGGACAGACGGTCATGCATAAATCGACTCAGAAAGTGATTCTATGCATATTCTCAAAAGGAACCATGGGTCTATCTCGATTATTTTTGCCTGTTACAAACATATGCACAAAGACATAATACCCTGTACCACAGTGCGGTGAAGGGTATAAAATATAATAGGGATGTAAAATAGGTGTAAGTAAAATAGGAAAAAGTAAAGATTTCGTTAGGTTCTGCAGGTCATTCAAAGTGGCTAAAATCGTTCGGGACTGCGTGGAGAAGTGGGGTCGATATGAGGAGGTGGTTTTAGAAGTGTGTAATCATGTATACGAAACGGTACTAAACAATTTGAATTAGGAGAAACCGTCGGAGTGTAGAATTCAGATATGTAGTTACTTTTAGAAATTTATATATGTGTGTACGAAAAATACTAAATGGTACAAAATTTGAATGTTGGGTGAACCTATATAGTCGGAAATAAGATTACTACTGCATTGAGGTATGTAAGCAGTTTTGGAAATTCAAACTATTATGTTGTGGGTGAACAGATAGAACTGGAATCCTGAAACTTGGAATTAGGAGTACTGTTGATTTGCTGAGGTAGGTAGTTAGGGAAATGTATATTATTAATTTGTACTAAATGGTAATAAATGTGATGCAATTTGGATTTAGGTGAACCAAAAAGCTGAAATCCAAATATTTGGAATTAAGAGGTGGAGTGCAGGATTGGAGTATGTACGATTTTTTTTTTTTTTTTTGTAATAGACGTAGTATTTTCGAAGGACCATGACATCGGACAAACTTTGGATAAAAAACTATTTAATTAGGTACGCCGTGCAAAATTTTGTCTTAATCGGACAAATATAGGCAGTTTGGTGCACCATTTACATAAAACCGGACGAAAATATATATGGGAGCCATATCGGAATTTGAAACGATTTTAACAAAAGTTCACATCCGTCAATTTCTACTCAATTCAGTACGCTGTGCAAAATGTTGTCTCAATCGGTCAGATATTGTGACTTATGTAAACTATTATGGAATCGGACATGAACCGCTTTTCTTCAAATTCAATAAGGTTCATCCTTGGACCAAAAAAGTAGGCTGTGCCAAATTTCATGTAATTCGGATTATAATTGCGACCTGAACTTTGTTTACAATTCAACATGAAGATGCAGACGGGCGGACATGCAAAAATCTACTCAGAAAGTGAATTTTCTTTCGCCTGTTACAAACATATGCACAAAGACATAATAATCTGTACCACAATGTGGTGAAAGTTATAAAAATCGAGATATAATAAGTGTGGTTTGTTTTCACGAAATGCCAATCTATCGAAGTAGTTTACTTTTTTAACTTTCAAGAGTCTAGAATGCCTAATTATAGCCACTTCGTGCGGAAAATGCGGCCAGAATATCCAAAATACCGAAAATGGGAAAGTAACTTTGTATGGAATTTCTAAAAAAAAAAAAAATGTTGTTCAACCTCCAATATCCCGGAATGTAAAATTACAGCCACTTCGTTGGTATAATGCAGCAAAAACCTTAAATATACCGACAAGTATTTACTGCTCGGAACCTTTTCATGGGAAGTATGTCTTTAATTTTTTTTATCTCAGACAGGAAAAATGGAGCTAGGAACTTAAAAACAAATACTTATCTATGTGGCTTAACATGTCCCCATACTGAACATATTCTGCGAAATCGTTTTTAAACACCAAGAAAACCGAATAACAAAGTTATAAGTCCCATTGCATATTGTAATATATATCGAATCCATTTGTATAAATTTTGTATAATACTGAATAATAAAATTGTTATGATCATCACTTACCTTTATGTAAAAATATTACAGTCCTTGTTTTCGAAACAATAAAAAGCACTGTTAATAACATTCAACTTTACATTTTATCATCTATGACAATTCTGGAATTCCTTCTTAAACATATTCGCTCACTCTCTCTTTCTCTCTCTCATAGTATGCAAACACACATTTTTTCACAAACAACGCGTACCGTTTTAAAAACAAATTTGTCTTCAAATAATTAGAAAATAACACTTTTATAATAAATACAATAAAAACATGAAAATATGTAGAACAGAATCCTAGTTGCAATTTAATTTCCAAAAACACACATTTCAAAGCAATTACTTTTTAGAAAAATAAATAATAAAGCTTCCAACGCGTCCTTTCGATTTGACATTGACCGAGAAACTAAAAGATGAGTCGTTCATGTCTTAAATGACAATTAAGTGGAGAATGAAGTTTACGCCAGTGGAGAATACAAAAACAATGTGCATGTGGGGACAAAGAGATCATAAAGTTGCTCTCATTTAAATACAAATGCTCCCAATGTTCTACACTTTGCAAACATCCGTACATACATATGTACATACTTTACGACCAACATCGGGAGACAAGTGTTTCTCAACCTTAGTAAATAATTAAAAAAAAAAAGATTATTCTTCACCCCATTTACTCACACTCTGCTCTATAAATATTAACTGAAAAATAGAGTAGATTTTTAACTGATCAAGTTGTAAATATTTGAAAGAACTATGACTATGAATAAAACAAATAGTTTGAATTATTTTCAAAAATATTGCCACCTATCTCTGGCTAAAATCTAATTAATCAAAGTTATTTTATTATGAGAAAAAACTTAATTTTTGTCAATGAAAGCAGAATTATTCATAGGCAATTTATGGGTAAATTGGCCAGACTTTATTAAATGGTTGTATTTGAATATATACTTATCAAAAAACTAACTTTTTATACCTCCTCCATAAGGTGGTATCCCCGAATATTCGGTATTTTGGGGACCCATATATGAGGGATGTGTAAAAACAAAGACCAACATTGTAAATTTTATGTCAGGAACATTTTATCCTACATACATAGGAATTGTAACCTTTATATGGTGGTTATTTAAAAAAAAATACCTTTATTGAGGGATGTGTCAAAACATAGACCAACATTGTAAATTTTATGCCGGGAACATTTTAATATGGTGGTTATTTAAAAAAAAAATTTACACATATTGAACATTTTCTTTAAAGCTATTTGTAACTCACTCGTTAAAAAGATTTCGAAATGTCGATAAGGACCTAGTAAGGAAAGAAATTCGCCCGCCACACTGGGTATCTACAAGAAGTCCTCTAAGAATCATATTGTAAACCTTAATATGCGTATTTCTTTATAAAAAAATCGTGTCATTCTGAAAGAAATGTGATGATTGGTACATCACTTGCAGGAAGTCATGAATTTTATATGGAAGCAATATTTAAATTAAAACCCACTAAAGAAAAGTTCTAATTTTTGATGATGGGCATGATAACTCCTCACTGGAAAATCAGAATCTAGACTTCATTCGGAAGTCGAAAATACGATAAAACCAGTAAGGAAAGTTTATAACTCGGATGGGATTGACTTCAGATTAATGCTGTGCAAGCATGGGAACCGGTGCCCTTGTTTACATGTATAAAAAAGTTCGTCCTCTGCGTTCTCTTTTAGTTAGTCATTTCATATGGCGGTTTTTCATATGTTCTCTGAGATTTTTTTCGTTGCACACCAGTACTTTAGATGCATACAGATATGTCATACATACAATATTCTGTCGATAGAATAGATGTGGCATCCTTAGAAGAACATTGACATGGAATCGGACTAAATAAAATATGTGATCTATATATAAATCCGAATCCATATTACCAAAACTCACATTAATACGAAATACTAAATTTTATCCCAATCGGACACACATTGGGAGTTTGGTGCATTTACATCCGATCTGATCCGATGCCATTGAAACTTAACGCACTCTATTCTAGGCTAAGTTCTCACAAGGGACCATGGGTCTTTCTCGTTGCCTTTTGCCAGTTACAAACATATGCACAAAGACATAATACCCTGTGCGGTGAAGGGTATAAAATTGTATTGAAAATATATATCAATATAGGTCCATGAAGGTTCAACCTCCTTGAATGTCCTATCCGATTTTTTCCATTTAATGGTTAATTTATTTATTAAACTAAAGATTTTTGACAGCACAACAAAACGTGCGATAGAGCTATTCTCAAATTAATACAGATGCTCCCCAGCATTCTCTTATCCGCTCTTTTTGACAAAAATATAATTATTTTCATAATAAATTAATTTTGCTAGATTAGATTTTTCACACAGATAGTTAACAATACTTTTGAAGATTATTGAACTATGTTTTATTTTTATTAGCTGATTGAATTATTAATAATTTGAGTAATAAAAAAATAATCAGTTTTTCTGTTAATACTAAGCATTTAAGGGTGTTGGGAGTAACCAATGGGCTGAAGAAGAATTGTTGTTTTTATACTGAGAGTGAGAGATACACATGCTTGTCTCCTAATTTTGGGCTGTTGGTATGTAACATGTATGTTTGCATGTATGTATGAATATGTGCAAAGGGTAGACGATTGGGCGCATCTGTGTTTAATTGAGAGCAATTTCACGATCTCTTTGTCTCCACATGTGCCCGTTTGTTATTGTATTCTCCATCGGCGTAAACTTCTTACTCCAATTAATTGTCATTTCAAACATGACGACTCATCATTTAGTTTCTCGGCCAATGTCAAATCGAAATGACGCGTAGTTATTAATGTTATTGTTTTTCTAATAAGTAATTGTTTTTAATTGTGGTGTTTTTGAAAATGAAATTACAATAAAGTTCTGCGAATTTTCATATTGTCATTATATTCATTTAAACATATAATATGTACATTGTTTTGTAATGATTTGAAGTCGAATTTGTGTTTTATAATGGTGCGCGTTGTATTTTGCAAAAGAAAAATGTGTACCTGTTTTATAGTGGTGACAACAGGAGAGAGAGATAGAGAGAGAGAGGGAGATAGTAAATTAACATAAATCATTTGTTTGGAGATTGTATTTGAGAAGAAATTCAAGAATTGTCATGAATGAGTGCTTACAAAGTTTAAATGTCATTAACAGTGTCTTTTATTGTTTCATATCCAAGGATCGCAGTATGCTCAGATCATGGTAAGTGAGAATCATTTTAATCACTTTATTATTCATTATTGTCCAAAATTTACGCATTCTAAAATATGTCAAACTTTATGTATGGGAGCTTTCTACCAAGTTTCAATATTATTACCTGCTAAAAAGTTGGCAATTATGTATATGAGCCGAACTGTGTGTATGCAATATATTTTCCATGTAATATCTGGTCTCATGATACATTTGTATTTGAAATGTTATCACTCAATATCGTTTTCAATAATATATTAATTTTATTGCATATTATATTCGAAAAATAAAGGAGATATCTATACTAACAAAAGAGTAAAGTGATTGACTGACCGACTGACTGAATGATTTAACGATTCATCAATTTTGAAATTTTGGGTGAGGGTCACTCTTGCTCCAAATTTGACAGATAAGGCTGGGTTTTTGGAAATTCGTACTAGAATGGTACGAAAAGTACTAAAAAGTACTAATAAAAGATAAAGCGATTGACTGACTGACTTAACGATTCATCAACGTCCAGACGAAACGGCTGAAGCTAGAATCTTGAAATTTTAGGTGAGTGTCACTATTGGTCCAAAGGTGACAGATAAGGCTGGGTTTTTGGAAATTCGTCCTAGAACCGTACGAAAAGTACTAAAAAGTACTTAATATGGTATCATTTGTATTTGGCGAACCAGTAGAGCTACAAATCTGAAATTTGGATTGAGGGACACTGATGGAGTGTAGAACAGATGTAGCAAATGGAAATTCGAACTATAAGTATCCGAAAAGTACTGAAATGTACTAAATTTGGTACAATTTCGTAGCATGTGAATGGATTGATCTAAAAACTTGAAATTTGGAATGCAAATGAAGGTTGAGAATTAGGATCGATATGAGGAGAGTTTGGAAAGCGTGTACTCATGTGTACGAAAAGTACTATATGGCAATCCTGAAAATTGAAAAAAATCATTACCGTCGGAGTGTAGGATTGGGATATAAACGTAGTTTTTGCAAATTTGGTACTTATGTGTACGAAAAGTACTAAATCGTACTATAATCGGTACAGTTTGGATTTGGGTGAACCGATAGAGCGGGAACAATGAAATTTGGAGTCAGGATCACTGCAGGGGTGTGGGATTGGGGTCAGGATTCAATTTAAGAAATTAATACTTATGGGTACTAAATGGTACTAAATTTGGTACAATTTGAATTTTAGGTGAACCAATGGAGCTAGAATCATGAAATTTTGAGTTAGCATCACTGTCGAGGTGTAAGATTGAGATATGTAGGAAGTTGTAGAAATTAGTACTAATGTGTACTAAATTTGGTACAATTTAAATTGTGGGTGAAGCGGTAGAGTTGGAATCCTGAAATTTTGATTTATGATCACTGTGGAGGTGTAGGAAGGCTTGGAAATTGGTACTACTATGTACTAAATTTAGTACGATTTCATTTGTGGGTGAATCGAAAGAGTTGGAATCTTGAAATTTTGATTTAGGAACACTGTGGAGGTGTAGGATTGGGGTATGTAGGAAGATTTGGAAATTGGTACAACTATGTACTAAATTTAGTACAATTTGAATTGTGGGTGAACCGATAGAGTTGGAATCCTAAACATGAATTTAGGATCAATGTGGGTGTGTAGGATTGGGGTATGTAGGAAGTATTAGAAATTTGTACTACATTTAGTACAATTTGAATTGTGGGTGAACCGATAGAGTTGGTATCTTGAAACTTTGATTTAGGATCACTGTGGGGGTGTAGGATTGGGGTATGTAGGAAGTTTTGAAAATTCGTACAAATTTGTACTAAATTTTGTGCAATTTAAATTGTTGGTGAACCAATACAGCTGGAATCCTGAAATTTGGAGTTAGGGTTACAGTTTGGGGTGTAGGATTGGGATATGTAGAATGTTTTGGAAATTTGTACTAATGTTTTCAGAATAGTACCAAATGTGGATTTGAGTAAACCGATAGAGCTAGAATCTTGAAATTTGAAGTTAGGATCACTGTCTGGGTGTAGGATTGGGCTATGTACAAAGTTTTGGACATTCGTACTAATGTGTACTAAATGGTACCAAATGGTGGTTAGGATCACTGTTGGGGTGTTCGAATGGCGTATTTGTACCTATGTGTATTAAATGGCACTAAATTTGAAACAAATTGGATTTAGATGAACCGATAGAATCCTGAAATATGGAATTAAGATTGGGGTATGTAGGAAGTGTTGGAAATTCGTACTTATGATTGTTAATGTAGGTAGTTATGGCAATTTATATTAATGTTTACTAACTAGCATTTAATTTGGATTTGGTTAAAGCTATATGTAAAATTTGGAAATTTTACAAGAATACAAAGGGTAAAAAATGACGCCAAATTTTGTATAGAGCTAGATTTCTTTTGCGGTCAGAATTTGTGTTTAGGGTTGAGTACTATAAGATACCATTGGTACTAAACGGTTCTGAAAGTATTAATATTGGTTGGTATTGGTTTTAAATACTTCCCACATTCGTAAACGAAGTAGCGGGTATATGCTAGTTTTCAATAAATGTAACCCATTCACATACATACATGCATCATATGACGATTGCAACTCCTCCTATACCAATTCTCTGTTTGTTAAACTGTAAATAATAGTTTTGCACATGACCAAATAAGTCATATTACATAACTAACGTTTATTGTCAATATTTTGTTCAATTGCTGTGTTTAATATCCTGTAATTGAAATATATTTCAATCACACTTTTGTTTTTTGCTTCTTTTTTTTGTATTGCATGGTAAACATCATGCATGTTCTTTTCCTTTATATTGACATATCATGTTAACAGCAAAAACAAACTCATATCCTTTCATTCTCTTCCCATGTAGTGAAGTCCAATGTAAAGAAAAAAAAAAACAGAAACAAAATGAAATCATTTCGGAAACCTTTTCCGAAAGGGAATTCTGACTATCATCAGTGGTTCTTTTTTACTTTCTTCTGGGGTTTCCTCTATGATTTAAATATATAGAGAAGTTTCATTGAATCGTAAAGGGAGATGGGTTGGAAGGGATGGTCTGCACCGAACAAATTACAAAGAAACAAATGAAATAAATGCAGTGAAAATAAAAACACAGAAAACCAAGGAACACTAACTCTTGATAGTTCTTCGAGTCGAGTTCCTTTTGTTAAATTAAAAATGCTAGAAAAGTAATTACACATTGGGGAATAATATTAATGTGAATGAACAAAATACACTAAAGGGAACAAAGGAGATAACAAATTAGTAGAGTTGAATAAAATGAACTTATTTTATGCAAAGATCCTTAAAAGGAATCATGGACATGAATAAATATATTTATATAAGGAAATAATACTACTAAAGAAGAAACTGAGGAAACATATATACGATTGGTAATATATGTTTAGAATGGGCATAAGTTCGTAGAATTTAAATTTTATCTGAAACCTCCTTACAGGTATTTTAGGTTCTTATTTTAGTTTAGTATTTTAAGTTATCAATGGTTACAAAATCTTCCCACTAAGTTATTAGAACGGTATTGACACCTTTCGGTATTTTAGAGAGTTTGGGTACGTTCTTCAACAGATTTAGTTCATTGGGGAGAAAATCTCCATACCAAAAACCAGTGAGCGGAGCAGTATAGTCGGACGGGGCCGACCATACGATACCCTACACAACTACCACGAACCTTAACTTCCTGTGGATTTTTATTCGGAACCTGGGCAATATTTCGTGATAGTTGCACTCTCTTGCCCGAGTAGAGGTCAGAAGCACCTCTTCCATACACTGACATATTTTCCGAACATTACTAATAGTCAGTACAGTCTTTCTAATTACTTGTCCAGATTCCCTTCAGAGTGGGTTGTGTTGTCATGTTCGGTTTATATTTGTGGCCTATAGATCGACTCGAAAAAATCCAAAAAAAAAAAAAAAATAAATAAGTTTTCGGTCCACTTCATCTCAAAATTATTATCCGATCATCACCGAAAATTATAGGCGTTGTCCTTGACCATAACTGGTACTTCATGGAACATTTCAATGCGATCAGCGATATATTTTCGCCCTCCATTGTGGTAATGGGTTACTAAATAATATCTGACGGGTCTATGTCCTTCAGGGGTAAATATACAAGCCATCGAAAACAAATTTGGTCACTGTTTCACACAAAAGTCAGGGTCCATTTGACCCGCTAAATATTTATCGATCTTTATGGAAACATGCATGCTTATTCTTTGGCCCGATCCCCTTCTCCCTGTAAAAATTCGCGAAGTTTGGGCCATAATTGCGGCCTTTGGAGCGACCAGAAAAACCGACAAAAAATAAGTATTTGGTCCATTTCATCCCCTAAATATTAACCGATCTTTACAAAAAACAATAGGGGTCTTCATTGTGCCAAACCCATTCTACATGCAAAATTTCGTGAAGATTGGTCCATAACTGTGGCCTGTATCGTGTTTACAAATTATAATGGGCAGACGGACGGACACACATGTCTAGATCGATCGGTCTAGGACCAATATTTCGCGGCGGTACAAACATTTGGGGCTGCACAAAGCTATAATACCCTGACAACATAGTTGTGTACAAATTCGGCCAGGACGAACTGTGTCCGCCTGTCTGTTGTAATAAGGATATATATCACAATATTTAAGATATTTTGCCCATTTCAGTATTTTGATGTTTTTAGCCGTATTGAATGATGGAAAAATATGTAGGCGCTATTTTCGGAATATTAAAGGTTTTAACTGTACTTCATCTACAAAGTGCTTCTAGTTTAACACTTCGTACGTTGAAAATCATCTTTGCAGAACAATGTCGATATAGGTTTTGATTTCTAAAGCATGTAGAGGTCTCTGTCCAAACTTTTCGATATAGGCCAATGTTTTATCATATCCGTCATATAACTGTTCACTTCTATAGAAAGAAAGTTCATAGGCTCATTATAATAAGACGGGTTATCGGATGGTGAAAACATTTTGGTAAAAAAAATGTATAGGTCCATGCTTCTCATAGATTCGATATGAAGGTTGGTTTTAGCCCCATTTTTCTACCAACGATTGCAGACAATTTTGGATAAAAGTCAATTCTTCAAAAAACTGTTCTCCCCAATTCCTTGTTTAACTGAATTTTCTAAGGAGGGTGAAACACGCATTTTTAACAAGTAAAGGAGTGACAGTCGGTAATACGTTGTTAAAAGATTGGTTCAAATCGCACATTCCATTCACCTGATATAGCATTTATACATATTGACAATTTTGACCATTTGTGGGTAGTTACCAGAAGGAGTGGACCAATGGGTCCCATCCTCGAACTTTATCTAGGCTTTGTAAAGATAATAGGCTGTAAAAAGTTTGCTTCAAATTGAATAGTCCGTTCGCATGATATTATAAAATTAATTGTTTTCCCTATCTTCGAACTTGAACAAAGTTTGCAGAAATATTACGATGTGCAAAGTTTGGATAAAATCGGTTTCTCCCTTCGACAGTTATCGTGCTCACATCGTCGGAGATTTGTAAATCGACTCCAAATTGTCGTAACCAGATTTGGTCCAAAGAAACATGGGGTCTAAAACCAATATTTTGATGAGGCACATTTTTGGCGTATCAATGTGATATAGGCCCATTTTTGACATAAGCCCAATATGGTGAAGGTCCGGACCCTGTTTCAGTAATTTAAATATTTTGCAGCTTTTTTCTATAGCAGTGGTTATAACTTGGCATTCTGAGTTCTTGAAATTTTGAAGGTGAAGAACACTGTGCTGATAATGTTCTATAAATGTCCTCGTATGCCAGTTAGTAGTTTCGGTATTTTAAAGGCTTTCCCTCGGTGTTCTTGTAACTTATTGCCGAACACTTTCGCCAATGTCACTGTTTCGACACAATCCCCGGTCCCATTTTCGTGTCAGAATTGTGCGTCTTACATTGGTCAGTTTTGTCGAAAAACATGCGACCATTTCTAGAAGTGATTTTTTCTTGAGCAACTTTCGTTGGATTTCTACGTTGATCGTATTTGTATACCCTATACAATTATGTTTTCAGTGTATTATGGCTTTGTGCAGCCCAGTTTGTAATGCCACGAAATATTTGTCCTAGAACCACCTTTAAGTAAGTATACTGATTGTCATATTTAGACTAGCTGATTCGATGTAAACATATATGTCCGTTCGTTCGTTATAATTTGTAAACCCAGTTATGGACCAATCGTCACGACACTTTGCATGTGGATGGGTTCTGGCCGAAGAAGACCCCTATTGTTTTTGGTAATTATGACCCGAATACCACGAAATTTTACACCAGGAAGAGAATAAGCATATATTTATAGTATATCTTAGAGAAGTGGTTGGCCTTTAAATATATACCAATTATATTGTTTATGTGGGAGTTATACGTACATATTTCAGGGTGTCTATGTGTTATAATATTGTTTGGATTACTATTATCCCACTAGAGGGCGGAAATGTTGCGCTGATCGCTTGAAAATGTTACATGAATTTCCAGAGTTTGTCAAGGACGACGCCTATAATTTTCGGTGATGTTGAGATGATATGATGATATTGGTGCAATGAACTGAATTTTTTCAGATTTTCTAGTCGCTCTTCAGAACGTCACATATTTTACATGGTGAAGGGGATCTGACCAAATACGTAGAACGGCTGTTTAGATGATGATCGGTCATTTGTTCGAGGGTAAAATCAACCGTTTTGGTTGACCAAATGTTTATTTCATGTCATATGCCAGGGTTAGAAATTGGAGCTGTTCACCTATAATTGGTCAAAAGAATGCAAATATCGGAATATAGAACCGCAGAAAGTTAGATTTTCGCGGTAGTTGTGTAGAGTATCATATTATGGGCCAGTCCGACTATCCTGTCCCGCTCACAGGTTTTAAAATGTATTCATAGCAGTAGCATTTTTTAAACGTTTGGTAGTGAATAAATATTCAAGTAAGACTCTATCTTATTCCTTATACCAATCCTGCATTATAACGCACGGTGTCCATGTTTTATGGCATGGCTGTTTTTGAACGATCTTCGTCGTTGAACAAGCGACGGTTACTTTTGAATCCAAATGTTGTATGGTGCCAGCAACATATAGAGTACCATTTTGTATCATTGAAATTATATTTTAAACATTTTAATTTTTGTCAAGTAAAAACCAAAATAACCACATCTCATATCATAGTAACAAACTGTCCCTATTACCTCCAATACCCCATCAAAATTTACAACCCCCAGAAAATTACTGTATCATAATGTGGAAGCTAATTTGCCAAACAATTTATACCTCATTTTCTCCTTTCCTTTTACTAAATCCCCCAAATCATATCTCTTCTTGCAATTTGTTTTTAATTTAATTTTCAATAATGTATTCAAATGGGGCGAAATTCTTTGCCGTTGCCGTTTGCTGCTGTGCGAAACATAAAAAACAAATTTTAATGGACATTTTGTGCAAAGTTTGAACATTTCAAATCTATTTCATTTTTTAATTTTTTATTATGCAATTGGGCCGCGTTACGAGTATATAGTCAGCCCTTTCGCTATTTTGTTTCTTTGTTATGATTGCACTGCACTGTCGTCGCCTTACCCTCTCAGTTCTTGAAAAGAAAGACTCATGACAAAAGAATATTATTGCATTGCTGGAAGACTAGAAAGTTTTCTATGAACGCCAAATGGATTTTCTGTTTCCTATTTTACTTTCATTTCGCTGGCTGGCTGTTTGTTTGGCTGCATGGTTTGCTATTCTGCTGGCTTAGCTCCAAAATCATAATGATAAGCAATAAATTCCTAGTTCTATATGGATGCATAGCGTAAAAGGGTGTATGGATAGAAAATTTGGGAAGATAGAATTTGTCGTACATTGCAATAGAAAAATGTTTTATTACCACTATTTTACGGATTTGTATGTAAATTTGAAGAGAGTATTTATTATTGAGTGAATGTCTGGATATGACTAAAGTAGACATTTACAGTTTTTAATAATGATGTGTTGTTTTTTAGGAGATCAAATGCACCAAAAACTTTATAATCGTCTATTTTTTTGACGTTCTGTATATATTCTCGAACACCACGAAATATTACACCGGAAGGAAGATCCAATAAAGAAACATCGCTGTGTTGATGTAGACCCGCTACAATTTAGAGGGTAATATAAAATACAAATGAAGCGAAGCATTGCCCAGGCTTGGAACTCTGGAGAAAGTTAAAGTTTAGTGATAGATGTGTAGGGTAATCTACAGCGACCGTCCGCTTATACCTCTCTGCTTTCAAGGGTCCAATGTTTCACATAATTTTTTGTAATTTGTCTTTTAATAAGAATTTAAAATTAGTCTTCATCATTCTTTTATTTTATAATTGCTCGAAAGAGAATTTTTTCGATTGGTGCAAAGAAATTTAATAAAATTAAAATCCATTCAGGATACGTTTGTAAGTCGGCAACTAATTATGTACCACGAAACTGGATATCAATTAACCATGTGGTTCCTCGAAGACCCTTCGAATCAAATGGTATCCAGTTCCTTCGGCAAACTGTTACTGAATGCTACCCCAACATTTGTTTGCCGAACAAGAGAAAACGAATCTGTATTCATCAAGAAAATTTGAGCTCTTACACATCGGTTCTATACAGGGCCTTTTTCCCCAGCTATAACATGCAACTTATGGATCATCCGCCGTACAGCCTTGAAATTTATTGAAATCGGAAGAGACAACCAATTCGTTGGAGGAAATTCGGCTAAACCTTCAAAATACCGACTTGTAAATAGGGACTATGGGAAAACATGGGCCTATGATAAAATTTTTCTGCTATAATTTTTCTCACTCTCTAAGAACCCAAAATTCAAAATTACAGCCAATTCCGACTTTTCTTATCCCCCCAAAAATTGGAATGGCCGAAGAAAGCCAATTCATGGATAAATGCAGCTAAAACCTTAAAAAAATTTATCTGGATCTTTATACGGAACCTATGTAAAAACCTGGACCTTTATGTTCCAAGAAACCGTAATGCCAAATATTGAATACTTTAGACTCTTGTCGATTTGAGGGGGTGTCGTATTTCAAAATAAATACCTGTGTTATATGATTTCTACAAATACTTTTCCAACTTCCAAGAAATCGGAATGTCAAAATACAGTCATTCGTTGGGGAAATGAGGCGAAACTCTTGAAAAAATGCGGCTGTACCTTTACATGGTGGAGAAATAGAAAATATTTGGTACCAAAGACCAGCACCAAGAAACCCATGGTACGATCAGTTGTGCCGTAGTGCTACTAAGGTGAAAAATGTATAGGACCAACCTCCAAACAGTAGCAACACGCAAAGCGAGAGAAAACTATCGAGAGAAAAGGAGAGAGGAGAAACGTATTTTAAATAAAAAAAGAAGGGCGTGAGCAAATCGAGATGTGCAGGAGTCCGGAAATTTTACCAACTTCCTTCTGATACCTCGGAATCAATACGAGATTACGATATAGATTGTATACCACCTAGCCTAGAAGAGGTCAGAATAGTAATTAATCGACTGAAGATAAATAAGGCAGGTGCCGTTAGGTTACCAGCCGAACTGTTCAAGACCGGTGGTCATCTGCTGATCAGGAGCTTGCACCAACTGATTAATACAATTTGGCTATAGAAAAGCATGCCCAATAATTGTGTCCTCAGCATACTGTGACCCGTGCACAAAAAATGAGACAATACGATGTGTACCAACTATAGAGGAATTAGTCTCCTTCACATGTGCCACCCGCGTGCTGTGTGAATGTTTGAAGCCAATGGTCAATTACAATATTGGACAATACCATGTGGCTTCAGCCCTGGCAAACCCACGATTGACCAGATTTTCACACTGCTCCGAATCCTGGAGAAGACCCACTAAAAAGACATCGATACATTCCACATATTCGTCTACTATAAAGCCGCATTCCTGCAAAATAAATACGGTTATGCAGAATTGTTTACTGGCACAAGATCAGCAGTTAAAGTGGGAAAGGTCCAATCGGAGACCTTTAATACCGAAAGAGGATTTGGTTTGTCGTGTGACATGTTTAAAATCTTGTTGGTCATACAAAACAGCATATCTTACTCGTCTACGCCGACGAGATCGCCATAATAGGTCGAATATTACGAGCGGTAACAGCCAAATTTGAACTTTGTTAGACTTGCGAGAAGACCAAGCTGATGGCACCAACGCCCACGACGTCCAGTATACTCGGAATCTGAGAACTACAGCTTCGAGGTAGTCAAAGGTTTTATATACCATGGTACCTTCGCCAACAGATGCTACTATGGTCTGAAGAAGCAATTCAAAATCAAGGCCACCTCTCACCAGACCAAACTCACACTCTACAAGACGATGAAACCAGTGCTGGGGTATGGATCTGAACCATGGGTATTTGTGCTAGCACCCCTTGGAGTGTTTGATAGAAAGATTATCCGAAAGATCTACGGGCCGATTTGCGTCGACGGTGAATATCGCTGTCGAATGAACCATGTACCATATATTCTTGGACATCGACATAGTCAGACGTATCGGGCTGCAGCGACTATGTTGACTAGGTCAAGTTGTGAGATTGGAAGAGTATATCCCATATAAAAGCGAGTCAACTGGTGGTTAGCAAAGAATGGGAAGGCCTCAAATTCAATGAAAAGGTCAATTGGAAGACCACATTTTGAAACATGGTCTTTCAAATTGGAAAAGCTGCGCACAAGACCGACGCGCCTGGAAATCTTTTTCAGCTCGGCTTATGGAACAAATGCTCTGTCTAGAGCCAACTTAGTAAGAATGTGAAAAAACGTACATCTATATAAATGAACTGAAGAACTTCACGCTGTTAATTTTGTCTTCAAAAATATTATATTATATAATACAGCTGTAAACATAAAACATGTACGATTATCAGACAAACAGAAATAATATTTGAAAATGTACGAATATAATCACTTCGGATAAAAAGGATGTTAGGACAAAGAATTAAATATTACGAGGTGACCTTATTCTCAATTCACCACTAGGATTTATATTCTTGAATTACATTAAGAAATTGATGTTGTATAGGGTCACTATGACCTCCAGGAAAACAAAATCCATCATTGCTCAATCTTCGACTGTTTTTTATTTTGGTAGTAAGTTTTAAAACCGTTCGATTGTCTACTTTTTCTATTTTTTACAAACTTTACCATTGTTTTTCTTATTTCAAACGCTGTTACCGACCTCTGCATTGGCTTTATAAAATTCGCATATGTATTTTCCAAATAATTTCGATATTAATGCTAAATACAATAAAGATGTTTTGATTTAGCTGCCTTGTATATAGCTGTCCAAAATACACTTCTTTGATACTTTTTCTCAGATTACTTCTTAAATATTACCCACCAGAAACCAAAATGACTTTGATATTCTTTTAAAATTATTTTTATAAAATATCAAATATACCAATCAAATCTATCATTCATTCTGTTTCCCAAGAATCCATCTTCCCACCGTAGTTGGTCCTTTATCCTAATAAACCAACTAGAAAAGATGATAGAAAGTGGAAAACAAGGAAAAAATTGTGTCATAATAGTAATTCATGCAAATGTTCACAGCGTTAGAGGTGTACAAGGATACAAACAGAAGACACACACACTAACACTCTATGCAGTTATAAACAAACAAAATAGAGTCTCTAACTATGTGTTCTAACATTATGATATCCTCTGATGATAACTGACTGAGTGACTGGTTGGCTGACTGACTCGTTCTTTGTTTGTTTTCTTGTAGCTAATGTCGTCTCTTTGTTGGTCCTTTTGCCGTGCTTTTTTCTTCTTCTTTTTTTCTAATGGCCATACGGTAATGCATTTTACACTCACTCATAACAGTCCCCACACAAACACACGCGCACCCAAATATGATGTCTACCTTTGAAATGAGGTCTTCGTAATTTTGGCATGGACTGACTGTAACAAAAGAATTTAACGTGTTTACCTCTTTACCAAAACGTTAAAAGGATAATAAAAGTATAACAAGGTAATGGACGACAGAGTGGGGGAGATAGCAAAAGAGAGCAAAAGAAAATAAAAGAAAAAGACAAATAATACATAAAATTGTTTGAAAATTCTAGCATTTTGTAGTTTCAACAAACATAAATCCTGGCACATAATGGTACATTTTTTGTGTTGGCAAATTACTTCAACTACTTGAAATGGACAAAAAGAAAAAACAAAAACTTTATCGTATTGGAATAAATAATACAAAAGCGGGAGATGGCCAGACACCCAAAGGTATATTTGTGTGCTTTATGACAATTGCTAAGTGTTATGATCAGACAATGGGTTTTATTAGACATTAGTTTTGAAATTCAAACATTTGTTGATTTTTAAGAAACAGGACCAACACAAGGCTTGGATTTTTTATAGAATATTTTTTCAAGGTCCAAAGAATATTCTTTTGAAGGACTATAAGAAGCGTGGAATTTTTAAAGAATATTTTTTGAAGGACCATAAGAGGCGTGGATTTTTTTAAAGAATATTTTTTGGGACTATAAGAGGCGCGGTTTTTTTTAAAGAATATTTTTGGAGGACTATAAGAAGCGCGGATTTTGTAAAGAATATTTTTTTGAAAGACTATAAGAAGCGCGGATTTTTTAAAGAATATTTTTTTGAAAGACTATAAGAAGCGCGGATTTTTTAAAGAATATTTTTTGAAGGGCTATACGAAGAGCGGATTTTTTAAAGAATATTTTTTGAAGGACTATAAGAAGCGCGGATTTTTTAAAGAATATTTTTTGAAGGACTATAAGAAGCGCGAATTTTTTAAAGAATATTTTTTGAAGGACTATAAGAAGCGCGGATTTTTTAAAGAATATTTTTTCGAAGACAGTAGTCCTCACTGTCTTACCCCTCGGCGAACAATGCTATACATTCCCCACTAAACTGGGGTTCAGCCTGACAATTTTTTCAAAGACTATAAGATGCGTGGAATTTTTTAAAGAATATTTTTTCAAGGACTATAAGAGGCGTGGATTTTTTAAATAATATTTCTTCAAGGACTATAAGAGGCGTGCATTTTTAAAAGAATATTTTTTCAAGGACTATAAGAGGCGTAGATGTTTTAAATAATATTTTTTTTAAGGACTGTAAGAGGCGTGGATTTTTTAAATAATATTTCTTCAAGGACTATAAGAGGCGTAGATTTTTTAAAGAATATTTTTTCAAGGACTATAAGAGGCGTAGATTTTTTAAAGAATATTTTTTCAAGGACTATAAGAGGCGTAGATTTTTTAAAGAATATTTTTTCAAGGACTATAAGAGGCGTAGATTTTTTGAAGTATATTTTTTCAAGGTCTATACGAGGCGTAGATTTTTTCAAGGTCTATACGAGGCGTAGATTTTTTCAAGGACTATAAGAGGCGTTGATTTTTTAAAGAATATTTTTTAAAGGACTATAAGAGGCGTAGATTTTTTAAAGAATATTTTTTCAAGCACTACAAGAGGCGTTGAATTTTGTAAAGAATATTTTTTCAAGGACTATAAGAGGCGTTGAATTTTTCAAATAATATTTTTTAAAGGACTATAAGAGGCGTAGATTTTTTAAAGAATATTTTTTCAAGGACTATAAGAGGCGTAGATTTTTTAAAGAATATGATTTCAAGGACTATAAGAGGCATAGATTTTTTAAAGAATATTTTTTCAAGGACTATAAAAGGCGTAGATTTTTTAAAGAATATTTTTTCAAGGACTATAAGAGGTGTAGATTTATTAAAGTATATTTCATGCTCCCCATATTTCGGTATGTGGATAATATGTAAGCGATTCTCACCATCGGAGTAACTGTCCTGATGAATACTTCTTTTCCATGGCCCCGGTTAAATTTAGGTTCTTTTAAATCCTTAGTCCATTTTTCCAGGCTGAATTTTTTTAGTATGGTATTTAAATTTAAATAAATACTTTTTTATTTTTATTTTTTTAATATTTCTGTTTAAACTACTAAATACCGCAAACCAACAGCCACAAACTTTAAAAACAAAAACTTTGCAATATTTTTAATTAAAGAATTGTATCTAATTCTTTATTATGTATGATGTTGTTGCTAATGTTTTGTATATTTTTTTTGTTATTGTTATTTTGGTTTGGTCAGAGGTCTGTTTGTCCTCAAAGTTTAATGTGGTGAGAAAAGTAAAAGAAATCAAATCTGTAAATTTAAGTGCCCATAAAATGAACATCAACCACAATTATTCAACATTGTCCAAACTTTGTATTGTTTGTCTAAAGTCGAAAAAGAATATTGTTAAAGATGCTAATTTTTACCGACAAATACAAAATGAATTAGTGCAGACATTCTTCGTATTCATTGACACTGTGTCAAACAGTGCTCATAAAATATACACATGGAGAGGAACGGAACTATAAAGTTTTTTGAATAGGATTAAAGTCACTTTCAAGACTCATATAATAAAATAAGTAAATTCCGGTGTTATTTTGTATCTGCTCTACAAATCTAATATAAAGGAGAAATTTCGACATCACTGAAATATCATAACCGGATATTAGATGTTTACCTATTCTGAGACCTACATTAATAATTTAATATTGAGTTATATCACTACAACAGAATCGAAACTGGAACGTTATCATAGGCAATGTTCACCGGACGAAATGCTGAATTGAATTAAATTACAATATTTAAACTGGTAAATATTCTCCGAAGGCAACAAAATTGTGGTATATTATTCAGAATTTTCCTGAGAAAGTTTCATTCTACTAACAGCTTTTGTTAGATTTGCCTTGTCTTCTAAGACGCACATGACGATCTTATAAATTACATTTGATGTCCCAATTAACCAACTCAAGCATTTTATTGACCTCTGTCAATCTGTAAAGTATCCGTATTCTTGTTGGAACCTTACAAACTGACGAAAGCTAATACGTTTGGGTGCAATATGCTGTTGGAAGAAATGTCGCATGACGGTCATCACGCGAGGCTTCAATGAACAACGGAAGATTTTCGACTATCGGCCACCATTAATTTTTTTAAGTTGAATTAATTTAGGACCGTTCCCTCTTCCGCGTCCTTCACTGGTTAAGTCAAGATCTCTTTCAGCTTCATTTTAGGCAACTCTTGTACGTTAATAATCATGGTTCTGAGTTTTGATAGCGAACCAATTGATGTGTATCACAGTCACCTTTGTGGATGTATTTTTATGGTCTCTCCCTCCGGATGACTTAGACAATATCTTACCTTCCACTAGTAGATGGTGCCACGTTTTTCTCTGAGGTCCTACATAATTAAAGATTCGTAACATAATTTTCGCAGTCATGATTAGGCAACTCCGGTGTGTTACGTCACAGTTGAATTTATAGAGTTCCTCCTTCTGATATAAATTGCCAATAACATTCAAAGACCCTTAGAAGGTCCTGATTAATTAGAAATTATGTTCATACATGGTCAACATAGATTTGTTTTCCGCCAGTGGAGAATTAATTTCAGCCACCTATGCCAGTGAGGTAGGAATTCCTTTAATCAAGAAGTCATTCACAATACTATTCGTTCCTTATTGATCGAGCTCATTGTAAACTTTCGAATAAAATTGAGATTCCTTTTGATTGAAAAACTCCTTGTCGGTTATGGTGTTACTTTCCCGCTTGATGAACCACACATTTATTTGACTCATGTTTCCTTTACATTGAAACTTTTGGTGTTTGATGGAGTTGCTAAATCATCCATGGCTCCAATGGACAGATCAACGGCATACACATCCACCACAATGGTCATACGTCTCGGTAGGGTTTCCATCTTCGCCATAACCCTTGAGGAGTCGCATGATTTGCCATTTTGGTGACCACAATGGCACCCATGACGTCGTGGGTCAAGGGGATGTTGAAATTGTACCTCTAAAGTTTAAAACTGAAGTTGCCAACATTAGTCGAAAAAGAGTTGTGGTGAGGTCTAGCGTGGTAAGGAATTGGCAGCTCAGACAAACATGATGAGACGCCAAACTTGTTGAGACTTGCCCCAAATATATGCAGGCAGCATATTTTCTGGATTTTCTGTATTACTCTCTTATATATCTAGAGTATTTGGAATAAAAATAGAGTATTTGGAATAAAATATAGAGCCCACAGCTCTTCTGCAGAAAGACCATCATCTGCGGGCTATGTCTGGATCTCCGGTCTTGGATATCTAACATATATTTAACTTTATTCGACGTAACTGTGACTTGGAAGAAGTTTTGTTCGTCATACTGTTATACTTTTGTCTTCAAGCTGAAAGTAAATATCTTCACATCGTCCTGATTATATTAAGGTCTATTGGGCTCGACAAATTCAAATCGATGCCTACTTAGATGAAACTCCTCCTCGATCCATGAGTAGCCCACATCATTGGTGACAGAATCTCTCTCTGCAGTGCCCCTTATTATACTTTGTCCCTACTACAAGGAGTACCCTGGCTTCTTGTCAGACTTTCGGTGTGTGCGCCAACATTATGCATGAAAAAAGTATTGTATTCTTACAAAATTCTTTCAAAATAGGCTCCTTATTTAATGGCAGTGTATGGCTCACTCACTACTTGAAATGTTATTCGGTATTGGACACTAACATCACCCAAAATATCAAGTGCCACTTGTGGCACTTCGCATTCGTTCGAAAACAAAAATCTGCAAAAGCTCTTATGCAAAAGAACAAAACATCTGTCGCAATTTTCGAATGCAAGCTGTGGTTACAAAATAATTTGTTGATAACAACGTTGAATGAAATCTTTTGTAAACTTCAAGCTGCCATCGTCGGTTGTTTTGGGTCCGTTTTTGTGATTCAATTACTTGTATGTGTCGTTTGATATCTGGCCTTTTGTTAGGGTACCTATTTTGACTTGACTCTCATTCTTTTTTGGTAGAGAAAAAAACCGACTGTTAAAAAAATTCTTTATTTCCTGGAAAATTGTTAAGTTGCGGACATACATGTCTAAACGAATCCTGGCAACAACAAGGACAACAGCAAAATACAATGGTCAGCAGCAACAATGACCTCAAAAAAAGGACTGTAGACAGAGAAAATTGGCCACAACCATAAAAGCCACATATCAAGAATCTGCTAAGATTTCATTTAGTTGATTCCATGTAACCACCACTAAACAATAGCCATAGCAGCAACAACATCAACAACAACAATATCTACTACATGGACAGCAAAGGGACCAACGTCATCATCATCAGCAGCAGCATAACTATCGCCATCAGCAGCATTCTCATCATCCTCCTCATCTGTACATGTCATCCGAAAACAACACTGCTGAAGTGTACAACAAAATCGAGTACAAGAGGCAGATTGTTCCTCCTATTAGTGTTGTTTGCCTTTAAAATTGAGAACAGCACGAGCCAGCCAGCCAAGCTAACCAACGAAGCAAGCAACCTACTACCGGATGGATAGAACCACTTCGACATTTTTAAGTTGTCTGCACGTAGCAGAAAACTAAAAGGATGTTGTTGCCACTTGGCCAAGAGCTTTTAGTTTTACTCCGGTTGTTGTTGTTGTTGCTGCTGTTGTTATTGTTGTTCCTATCCCTAGTTGCTACTGTTGCTTGGTTATGTTTGTGTTACCAATTTGTCAACATTTAATTCTTTCCAACTGGACATTTAACAAGAAAAGGGCTGGAGATGGATAATGTCGTTGCTGTTGCTTTTGTTGCTTCGTATATAGTTTTTTTTTTTGTGTTTTTCCATCTTTTGTCATTCGGTATATGTTTCGTTTAGAAATGTTTACAAATTTAATAAACTTTTTCATATCTGTATACAAATAATAGTTACGAAAAAATTGGAACATATGTTTGTATGGTTGGTTTGTAGAGGGGGTTTTATCTCAAAATTACCTGTGGACATCAAGGCCATTATAAATATTAGAAAGATAAAACAGGATTGAATAAAATATGCATTTATTCTATAAAGGGGTTTAAATTGTATTTTTTTGGAAAATGTGACCGAAGCCCTTATAATTATCGAACATTTTACGGTACCATAATAAGATAAGCTATACCAAAACATGTATCGATATAACCCAAATTTCCAATGTATAACACTTAGTTTTAGATGACACCATCTGATTCTTCTATTGGAGAGTTTTCAATTTATTGTTTTGCATTGACGTACTCATTACGTTCTGACGTATCATAGTGTGTTGTGTTGTTTGCCAACATTTTCGTGCACAACTTTTGGCGTGAATTATCACGACAGGAGTGCATAGTTAGGTTTACGGAATCGCTGTCTAGTGTCGTGGTGGATCAATTATTTGTATTACATATATGTATAGTTTTAAAAATGTTGACTTAGTGGGTTGAATCTTCTGACTTGGTCTAAGTTGAAACTTTATAAAGGAGGTACCAGAAGGTATAATCCGATGGGTCCTATCCTCGGACTTAAATTTTCAAAAAAAAAAAAAATATTATAAAAGATGTACGGAGTTATCCTTTGTCGAGGATATTAATAGTAGTGACCGAAAAGCATTCAAACATGACAGTATCATGGTTAACAATGCAATGTTTTTTCTTCTAAGAAACAAATCTCAGAAATTCGTGAGGGAGTTGTCAGACGAAGTGATCGGATATTCCACATCTTCGGCCTTGATCAGTGTTTCAATGAAATCCAACCAACTAATCAGACAGACGGATAGATCTTTTTAAATCGATACCAAATAGCTGATTTGGCCCAAAGTAACTTGAGGTCTTGAACCGATATTTCGATGAGATACATGTGCTTAAAAAACGTTGATAAGATTGTTAAATGTGACAAATCATGGAGCTATTCATTTGAGTCCGGATAAAAACAGTTATCGTCATTGTGGCCTTTGAAGACGAAACAAATCGAACGAAAGTTGTTCGTGGACAAAGGACATTGAAACATATACTCACATCTTTCTTCGGGGAAATTTATCACGGGGTGATTTTTCCTCTTTGGAAACGTACGACCGATAATCGTGAATGGTATGCCAGATGTTCCTTGCCTGATGAGTTTGGAGAAATTCAAAAAAAAAAATTTTTCATTTTTTGCCTGATGTGTTTGGAGAAATTCAAAAAACGTATCAATGTGAATCACGATCAATCACAATCAATCAATGTAAGCTTTCATACATCGTCTCAAATCTGCGTCAAAATGGCCCGCGCAGACTTGGAATACATTTGTTACAATACTTTATGTACCTAACATTATCGCCACAACGTCGTATGCCGGGCTAATATAAGCCGATTGAAAACTTATATTATTTCATCCAGGGGTTTTGGTCCCACCTCGGGTCTGTTTTGCATTACTTCAATAGGACCCCCTAGGTTGTGGTGAACAGTATCTCTGGAATTTGTCTGCGTCCAGGCTGTATGTTTCTTAATATCGCATAGAAATCGAATTTAATTTTGCAGAGGATTATTTCTATGTATATGGCCCAAGATTGTCATCATCTTCTCTGTTACGTTGCTGAATGTTATGTGGCCAGTTTCTGCTATCGGCAAACTGCGCATTTCGGTCCGGTAAAAAAAGTCCAACAGTCGGACGGAAGGATTATATGAAGCGTCTCACCTCGTTGTGTACAAGAGATCCTGTAGATAGAGCAAACATATCATCTTTGGAGGACCACTGAAATGGAATCGGGCGAAATTAAATATGCGATCTACATAATATTTCAACCAATTTAAATTAATCCGTACACATACCATTCTGAAATCTACGAAAAATTGCATATCAATCAGGTACCTGAGCCAATTTCAATCCAATACTATATTTTATGTTATGCGAACATGCATAGGCTCATCGGTGCAACTTTTGCATAAAATCGAAGGGAAATATATATGGGAGCTAAACCTTAACCCAAAACATCTAGAGTAAATTCCAGACCCGATGCCAAATTTTGTGTATATAGATTCTTCGGTGCACCAAAATTGCATCTCAATCTAATAAAACAGTGCACCATTTATATAAAATCGGACTAATATATATATATATATATATGGGAGCTATATCTAAATCGATTTTAACAAAACTTCACATACATCAATCTGATCGTAATTTAGTAGGCTGTGCAAAATGTTGCCTAAATCATACAAACCTTGGCAGTTTACTGCACCATTTACATAAAATCGGAGAAGCTATATATAGGAACTATATCTAAATCTGAACCGATTTCAATGGGGTTCGTCATTGGCTAAATAAGTGACCTGTGCCAAATTTTGTCCAAATCGGATCATAAATGCGTCTATCGGACGAACATGCACAAATCGACCTAGAAAATGATTCTATGCATCTTCACAAAAGAAACCAAGGGGTTATCCCGATTCCTTTAACCTGTTACAAACATATGCACAAAAACATAATACCCTGTACCAAAGAGTGGTGAAGGATGTAAAAAGAGCTCTGAGCAAAATTCAGTCATTGCTGGAAATCCTAGGAGGTTTGGCATTACAAATGGTGTAGTCTCCATATAACGGTATTTGCCAGTATTCGGTATTCTATGGATTTTTGACACTTGAGAATTCAATCATATATTTCTCATATTCACGTTTCTATCCAGAGATAGTCCGCCAGGAACAGTGACGTAAATGACATACATTTCCGACGTAAAATACATACGTCATAAACTTCGGCCAGAAACTAAATGTATACGGAATAACGTTTATTACTTTTACGTTTATTACATTTTATATAGGTATATGACGTTTTCGACGTTTACACCTTTCTGGCAGTCGAAAACCTAAAAAATAGTCATACGGACCATCCCTAGTCCTATCGTAACATGAGTTTTCTCCTAGGAGCCCCCATTATTTTTCTATAGTTTGATTGTCATCCTCACGGAGGAGGGTAGGCTAGGCCGAACCTAACATCTGTTTTACTTGTGTTAAATCACTTGTACTACTCATAACATATTTGGCGTGGGATATATCTGACCATTGTGGTATCGTGGGCACGTTTTTATACCTTACACAACTATGTTGTCAGGGTATTATAGCTTTATGCAGCCCCAAGAGTTTGTAACGCCGCGAAATATTGGTCCTAGACCCACCTTTAAGTATACCGATCGTCATATCTCGACTAGCTGAGTCGATCTAGACATGTGTGACCGTCCGTCCGTCTGTCCATTATAATTTGTAAACACGATACAGGCCACAGTTATGGACCAATCTTCACGAAATTTTGCATGTAGGATGGGTTCTGGCCAATGAAGACCCCTATTGTTTTTGGAAAAGATCGGTTAATATTTAGGGGATGAAATGGACCAAATACTAAATTTTTGTCGGTTTTTCTGGTCGCTCCAGAGGCAGCAATAATGGCAGGAACATCGTGAAATTTTGCATGAAGAGGGGGATCAGGCCAAAGAATAAGCATGCCTGTTTTGATAAAGATCGGTCAATGTTTATCGGGTCAAATGGACCCTGACTTTTGTGTGAAAAGCGACAAAATTTGTATTCTATGACGTATATATTTACCCGTAGAGGACGTAGACCCGAGAAGTTGATAATAAATACAAGAGGAGTGCTTGACCTTTAAATTGACACCAATAATATTGTCGTATGTACTCGGATGTGGGAGTTACGTGTTTATATATTATTTAGTAACCCATTACCACACCAGAGGGCCGAAATATAGCGCTGATCGCTTTGACATTTTCAATGAGGATCAAGGTATAATATTGGATAATATTGGGATGAAGTGGACCGAAAACTTTTTTGTGTTTTTTAGAGTTGATCTATAGACCACAATTGAAAGCCTAACATCACAACACAACCCGCTGTGAAGGGAATCTGGACAAGTAATTAGAAGAGCTGTACTGAATATTAGCAATATTTGTTGACATCTAGTCGGTCAAGAGGGTGTAAATATCGTGAAATATTGACCAAGCTCAAAACTACACCGCAGAAAATTAGATTTTCGTGTAAGTTGTGTAGGTTATCATATGGTCGGCTCCGTCCGACTATACTGCTCCGCTCACTGGTTTCAACTGACTTTAAATTTTATAACAGTTGTTATAACAGTACGTACCAAATGTCCGTATTTTGGGGATTAGGGCACATTTTGCATGTTTTTAAATTTCATTCCAATAGGGGAAACAATATTACTTCTCGAAATTATTAATATTGGAGCGCGTTCCAGGGTTGTGGGCGTTTCGTTCACGCTTTTCTCTAAAATTTCCTCCAAATTCATATTTGCGTTTTGTATAGCCCCCATATAACAGTATCCACTTTTTCGATATTTTAGTCGAATTTTTAATCTTGAGTGTCAGACCCGATCGATTTTAGGTATATTGAATGTCCACCTCATGTATCAGTATTCCAGTCTGATCTTTGCGATCAATACTGGCTGTGATCACTACAAGGATATCATCTGTGTATCACAGCAGGTAGGTGTTTTCTGACATCCATCCAAGTCCGCTGAATACAGTGGTTAAACATAATTTGTATTGGAAATCTAATTAACATTTTTTTTTATTTTCTGAAAATATATTGGTCCAAAGACACGTACGGTTAAACCGTTAGTTCAGCATATGTATATCCTAAAATTCTTTTCATACATAATATGTCTGTGTTTTTAAACAAAACAACTGTCATTACAGCTCTTCACTCCATCAAATTACATTTTGTTTTATACATATTATTTATTTTTATATTTTTGAAAAGTAAATCAGGTTATTATCTCGACAGGTGGTCTACATACTAACATATTTTAATTAAAACTGCTGTGCTGCTGCAGTGCATCCATCGTGTTCGAAATGTTCACCTTTAAACCATTTCTTTCTGTGAACACGACAAAGAATTGTTTTCGTCATACTGACAAAACAAAATCAGCCATAAGCAAACATTTTCTAAACAATAAGCAGGACAACATTTTCCGCTTTGTTGTTGTTGTCCTGATAGATGGATATATTGTTGCTCACACACACATAAATGCTCGAACATACAGATATCGTGTCGGCTTTTGTGTGAGCTGTGCAAAAGAGGCGAGGCAAGATAATAGTTATTGCAGTTCAGCATTATACACTACAGCTTGAGATTTGGTTGCATGAAAATGCAACAATAGCAACGTGAATGAAGAGCAACACTCACACAAACAGATATATACACAAACACATGTACATTTCAGCAAACGTGTATCACCAGACATGGTACATCATAAAATATAATCCTCATTCGCAGTACTTATGGTACACACTCACTCAGACACACATACTAAGACAGAAAGCTGCCACATTCATTGATGTGATACGGCACATCGCTCAAAACATAAGGACAACAGTAGGAAAATGTATCCGCACCACTATCTTTCTCTACTTTATGTATCTTTTTGCGAAACATGTAGATTGTGCCGTTGTGGCTCTTGTTGTTCACTTTATCATTATACACACACGCGCACACATACAAATAGAACACACATGTTTATTGTCATTGGAAGTAGGGGAATGGGAATAGTGCAAATTATCCTCATTAGTCATAGGGGTTTGATGGAAACAATAGCGTCAGAGCGAGAGAAAAAAACAACAATAATAACAACTACAAGGAAGCATACAAATAACACCGACAACAACAGCAATAACAAGAAAATCAAAGCAATGTATGACAACAGCAACGACAAAAATGGGCTAAGAGACCAGCTTAGTGTTTGTTATTAATCCATATTTGTTCTTACATGCACCCATATATCACCCATTTCACGAGAAGAAAAAGTGGACACAGTGGGCGTAAATTGGAAAGAGTTTGTCCAAACAAACTTTGGATTTGAATTATTTACCAAAAAAAAAAAAAAATAATGAAACAAATGTGTTTTTGGTTCTATCAATTTGGTTGAAAAAAGTTTCCAATTCCCCCGATATACAAATATTGGGGACCGGGGGATAGATTTATATGAGGAGTGTATAAAAACGAAATTACCAAACATTTTATTCTGAGATTATATATACTGTATGGCGTCCCTAGAAATGTGTGTCCGTCTGTCAATTATAATTTGTAAACACGATACATGCCACAGTTATGGACCAATCTTCACGAATTTGGGATTGGTTCTGGCCAATGAAGACCCCTACTGTTTTTGGTAAATATCAGTAAATATTTAGGGGATGAAATGGGCCAAAAACTATATTTGTATCCGATTTTCGAATAAGCATCGCTTTGAAATTTTCCATGAGGGTCCATGTATGGTCAAGGACAACACCTATAATTAAGAGCCGAATATCACAACACAACCCACGGTGATGAGAATCTGGACAAGTAATTAGAAGGGCTGTACTGAATATTAGTAATATTTGTTGGTCTATAGTCGATCAGGAGAACCACATTATACTGCTCCGCTCACTGCTTATTTGGATCTTTAACGTGGTTTTAGCAGACATCTTTTTATACTCTATACTCTTTTTATACTCTATACCATAAGTTGAATATTAAATGTAGGGGAGAGGGGGGCACCTTTGAACGTGGGCCACCTTTGAACAGCGCTCATAAAATCTTGGTTTAATATTTTTCCGACCCGCAACCACATTTTTGTATATGGCAATCTTGTTCTCTATATGCGTAAACCACTTTGGCTTGCTTTTTCACTTGTCGAAAAATTGTGCATGGTTGCCCATGTTTTCTCAGTGTCATTGTAAACTTTTTTTCATTTGGTTGTAAGGGCGCAGGAAGAATTCTGTGATAGTTTTCTTTCGTCAAACAAATTTTTTGCATTCCAACTATCATTTCAAACATAACTAATGTAATTTCTTTCATATATATTTATTACAAAAAAAGTTATTTTAAATTTCCGTAAAATGCCATGGGTGGGGCACCTTTGAACATGCCCATTAAACTCGAATAAAAAAATGAGTTTTTAACTTTTGGATTCGATTTCTCAAAATTTCAAATGTGCTAATAAGATTACGAAATTAACTGTATATTAATTTTTGTTTTTAAGTCATTTTATGTTTTAATAACTTTTGATCTAAATTTTTTAAATTTTGAACATTTTTTATATATTTTTAATATATTTTTTAATGAATTAATGCATTTTTGATATGTATGAATAAAATACATATATATTTAAACAGAAAGGCTGTAAAAAACCATGCCGTTCAAAAATACCAAGCTTTGTTCAAAGGTGCCCCCCTGGGGGGCAGTTTTGAACACTTTGACTTCCTTCATTAAAACAGTAATAAAATATGTATATCAATCTTAAAGAATGTCATATGTATATTCATTTTAAAGGTTACATATGTACCTATTAGTTAAAATTTATAAGAAACCAAAAATTATAAAATAAAAAATTTTATAAGGCTTGAAAGCAAAAAGTGTTCAAAGGTGCCCCCCTCTCCCCTACCTCAAATCGATCTGAACGTTTATAAGGCGTTATGCCATGATAATTTGCAGTCAGGGCTAAATCAACGAAGGCTAAACCAAAACTTGGATCTATTTTTATAATTCTTATTTGGAAAATATGGTTGAGAAAAGTGCTTCAAGTATCCAAAATACCGAATAAAGTTTGAACCGTTATATGGAGTCTGCGATGAAACTTGGTTCAATATTGATCACTTTTTATAGGGAGATTTGCTAATTAAAGAAAATTTAGTTGGAACACGTATATGTTTTGCGTTTTGGTAGGGGCACTATGCCATATTCGGCTTTCAAAAGTTTTAGCCGCATCTACCATGCAAAAATGCTGTTATTGCATATCTGATAGTTTAAGCGGATTTTTATACTTCCAATCTTACTTTCTAAGTGATATGGCTAGAAATAGGCATTTGGTGATTTTGGGGAACCGACTGATTTAATGATATCCTACATATAATATCATCTGAATAAGTTAACAATTCTGCCCACTGTGCATACTATAATCCAGAGCATTTGGTAGTGGACAAATCTCTACTTCCGTTTGTTGTTAGATATTTTTGTAATTGTTGTTGTTTTGTTTACTGTTACTATTCCTTTGTTCTACATTGCTCGTATAGTTTAATAACTCATCATAATCACAAAATTTATCATTGTCGTGCTGGCTGGAATTGTGTCACAAATCTTTAATAGACACACAGTGGTTCGTAAACAGTTGCAATATAGTCAACAAAAACCACCTGAATATACATCTGAAAAACAAACAAATATCACAAGGTTTGTTGATAACATTAGTAAAGTGATTAAGTCTAGATGATCAGGCAATGGGCGAGACGTGTCTTATCGTTTTACTCAAACTTCCAATCGATATTTATCCCTCCAAATTAAAATACATTTTCAAGAAATGAAGGGTGGGGAATAAATCTGAATTCAATTTAAAAGACTACAAAAATTGTATAAAAGAGTTATAAGGCTACTATAATCTGTGTATATTCCAATAAGTGGATTTCCAAGAGGATTTTGTAATTTAAAAAGGCGAAATAACTACCATATTTCAGCAATTTTTAATGGGGATAACTAAAATTCGTTTTGGAAAATGGTCTTTCAGCTTTGAATTTTAACATTTTCGGATAGTCTTCGAATTTCATAAATTGTCACGAACCATTTACTTTACAGTCCCGCCAAAACCGTGCACCGATATACCCGGACAGGCGGATATATCTTTGTCGAAATAAATTTTTACGCTATGCTAGAATATATACTTTATAGGGTCGGAAATAATTATTTTTATGATTTCCACTAAAAGTATAGGTTTCCAAAATTACCTACTTACCTAAAACCTACACACAAACAGCCGCTCCCATACCAAAGTTCTAGATTCTACCACCTTTCGCTTATCCGTAACATAGCATACCAAATTTGGGAACCATTTCAATTTACTTCAACCCAAAACACTTTCCATTTATAACCTTTCCTATACATATTGTAAGAATATCTATATCACAGAACTCTAACTAACATCAGAGATCCCCTTATATATTTTACTATCATCCTAATTAAGATACCAACATCGATAACCTGAACAAATATAAGGATTTTAGCCAACCCAATTTAGTGGCATTTATATTTTAACCTCTAACGTATCGCAAGACTCTACGGATCAGTAACGAACCAAAAAAATAGTCCTAGCACCCTCCACAACACCTCGAAATATTTCCCGAATGCCCATTATATTCCTGATCGGAATATAATTCAATGTTGATTTAGCGATATCCGTCAATTTCTCTGTTAGGTTAGATTGAAAAGGGGGTTGGTTACATTAGGACATACACTTAAGGCAGTAAGTGGCCTGTTGTGCGCTCTAGAGAAGGAAGAAATTTAGAAAAAGTAATCTTTGGATTTGATTGCCCTAAACTTTTAGGAATTCTATTTTTTCTTCCTTTGTGAAGTTTTTCAGTTTTTTTATTTACACCTTCTAAGGTTACACGAAAAGAGTCAGGAACAGGAAATGTTCTAACATTTCGCTGTCTTCTCTACATGCTCTACACCAGTTGCTTCCCTAGCATCCAAACTTGTGTAAGGGGATCCGAAGAGTGTTATGTCCTGAGAATGCCGGTCAGTCCATATGTATGATTTGCTTTGTCTTATCCTCATTTGGGTCTTCTCATAAAAGTTTTGTGTTTTTATCAGTTGTAGGTTTCTGTTGCCCATGACCTCAGTTCTAGATGTGTTGCACTAAAAGGTTTAGCATTATTTACATCTGTAGTAGATCGGTCGGCTGAACGGCGAGTATATTTACTATATCGTTTCCAAATATTTCTATGTGATTCGGTACCCATATGATTCAAGTGAGACCATATCGCGAGAAATCATTTTTGGTTTTTATACATTCTATTACAGTTTGGAGGTAATTGTCTTTATGGCTTGCTTACTATCTGTCATTATCTTTATTATATCCTGACAAGTTCAGATACTTCGTTATAGCTTGAACCTCCTGTAGGATTGTATTGTGATCTGGTAGGCGAGGTGAAATTTATCATTTAGGTTCTTCATTGAAAAATCGCAGTCCCGACTAGCTGCAAGCGATCTGCGTAACAACACCAAAGGCATATTTGCTAGTGTTCCGCTATACCACGAGTCCCTTTCTCTTATTTCAGGTATTCGGTCCGAATCAAAACTACTTATTGAGGATCCGTTGGTGGCCTCTACTATATTCTGGTGCGGTCTATTGTGTCCGGTGTCGATCCACTGGTTCATAGATTTAAGTCTTAAAGCTGTGACGGCCGCTTCAAATTTTACATGGATGTCAATTAGATGTATTTACAATATAGTTCTAGTTGGTGTCGTCCTTATTGCCCCAAATATACCTAGGCAGCATACTATTGGACGATTTTGTATTAAATTTTTTTGTCTCCACCGGACTACCGAGGCGCATGTTAGGATTAGTCTACAAATGCTCTTATAGATCCAGTGTTTTATCATTGGATTAAAACTCGATCTTCAGAAAGACAAGCATCTATGGACTTGCCACATTTATATATGTGGCTTTTCCATTTAAGTTTTCTGTCTAGGATGACCCCCAGTTATGTAACTTTATTTGATATTATAATGACTTTTTTGAAAGATTTACTTTAAGGCACCTTGGCCTCGCCGAATTATAGGCTCCTAATACCTTATGATTTACACCATTCCAGCCTTCCTACACAACAAGTTAGGATTCCTTACCCTTAAGTATTCCTTACTACCTTAAGTATTATAAGGTGGTCTGCATAACAGTCCAGTTTAAAATCCCTCCTCTGTTAAGGTCTTTAAGGGACAATTGATGTAGTAGTAACCCACATCAGTGGTGGCTGTGACTGACCCAGGCTATGATTGCCTGCTCAACTCGAAAGGTCTCTAATGATTCCAATGCATACAGTCCTTTTTAGTATTTTTAAGGTTTAAGCCCTATTTTCCAGCCGAAGGGCTGAAGTTTGTATTTTTGTGGTTTTGGTGGCTGCCATATATCTTTGCTGAAGAAATGTTATAGGTAGGTATAAAGGTTCCGTCCTAGTTTCTGCATTTTTAAGGTTTTAGAAGAATTTCCCCACGGAAGTGGCAGTGATATGGCTTAGGCAACATAGATCCATGGTTCGACTATTTTTGAAAGTTTAAACTTTTCGTAGGATGAACAAAATCATTGCAGAAGATTTTCAATGTAGATTGATGTTTTAACAGAGCCCCCATATAACGTTTCATGCCACCTTTTCTTACCGAAAAATCCTGCCAAAAACTATTCTTTTTTTACAGTGACATTGTCTCCCGACATATTTAAGGAAATTTTGAATGTAGACCATGGTGGAAGGTTTTAAAGTTCGGCCCGGTCGACCTTTTTTATAAAAATGTAGTTATGTAGGGTAATTGACAGAGGCGCATGATCAATGTATTAAAGGACATATGATCATATTGATCATACGCACCTCTGTCAATTTCCCAAAGTAGGATGGGAAATTGTGATTTCAGTGATTTCTTTGGTTATTTATATCCCTACATTAATATGAAACATATTTTACTATTTCCTCAAATAAATTCACTATCATTTTCTATTAAATATCTATATCTAGCTACCAAATTTCTAGATTATTATAAATCAACACATGTCGTATTTTAGGGGAGGCAAAGACTTGCATACTCAAACCTACAGTCTGCAACCCCATTTTTTGTTCACTTCTACTAATAATTCACATCTCTGCTTTATGTAGAACGTTGATGATGTTTTATTGTTAACATGAATGTGCAATATTTTATGATTTTCCACTACTTTTTCTTCACTTTTTTTCCAGCTGTATTTGCTTCGATCATAGACAACAACAAATGAGTGGAAGTAGTAGCAGTAGTACAATGGGTGAGTAGTGGATTGTGGCCAAATAAGTTTGGTTAGATGTATTGTCATGTCAGTAGAGGTTGAGCGTACTTTCGAACTCTGTCAACATAAAATCCATAACTACTAACTTAAGTGAGTGTATGCGTGTGGGTGCTTCGCATACAAATCCATGAGAAACGTATAAATTGGCTAGGAAGAGTGGCAGGAGCTAGTTCTCCTCCTTTGCCCAACTCAATGATTGTCATTGTTGTTAATAATCCTTTGTTGGGATTTATTTATGAATGTGGCGTTGGTTCATAGTTTTATTGTCCGATATTAATCCTTAATGTAATCAAATATGATTTTTCATCACACATGTGCTTGGCAATCCCTACAAGAGTACGTTATGGTTGGTGGTGGTGCTCTGGACACATGCGAAGTATGAACTGACTACATCATAAATCAGCATTTTGTCGTCGTATTTTTTGGTATAAAACACATACTCTCATACTCACATACATACTATATGCATATGTATGTATATGTGTATGAGTACCCAACAATATGTACTTGATTTCTGCTATTCAAAAGAAATGGCAGAGTGGAGCATTTTTGGGTACGTCATGTGGACAATGGCCAAAATGACAAACACATGCATTTTAATCATATTAATAAATAAAAAGAAATGGAAATAAAATAAGAATATTGTATTTGTCATACTTATATTCATATATATGCATGTATATATTCATTGTCATTGTTGTTGGCGAAATTTTTATTAACGTCACATTTATCATGAAGAGATATATTGCCAAAAATCTATATTGACAGATTAAGAACCTGTAGAAATGTTTGGAATATAAAAATGATTGTATATTATTTTATGATATTGTTCTCAATTCGGCAATATGGTCGCTAAAGAATATCAAATTAATATATTTACTGTGATATATAAAAATAATTTTGATAAGTAAAACAGGCGTTACAATAAACTCTCCAACCATGATGAAGACTTTAAGGCGTGTGGTGCTTTTCCATTGGAAATGCAATCAAATGACGAAATATAAGATTGAATCTTATATATTGTAAATAAAAATTACTAGAAGCTTATGCTGAGAGCGTTTAAGAATAGTTTTCAAGAGATTTCAAAAAATCAAAAATTCGATCCATCTATGTCAAAATAATATCTAATAGGATTTTTACTTACTTTTAAAATGATGTATCAAATCGCGAACAGGAAAATATAAGATAAAAAATTTGCTTATTACAGCAATTACGTATTAAAAAAATGTCTAGGATCATCAATATAAAATTGACAGAGGACTTTACATCGGGGCTATATAGGATTGCCAGTCTGGCTGTCTAGTTTCAAGCTAAAATTTGATTTGTAAAATAGAAAAAGAAAACATTGCTGATTACGTAGAATGAATTGAATAACAGAGTCCTTTTGATGTTAAATTTTTACCACCTTGAACAATGGACGGTTCTATTGATCTAGAACCACACCTAGTTAATAGTCAAAACAGTTAGTCTTCATAAGAATGAGCTGATAGGGAGGAGAATATGACATTGAAGCTTCTAGGGCCTTTTGAGGTGACTTCCATAAAAATCACTTTACAGGCATTCAATACATTTTGCGAGATTTCCTCCATTTATATTCGATTAATTTGTTAAAAATAGAAATTCGTTGTGAACTTTTCTATAGAGAGAAGTTCCTTGGGTGGTGAATATAATCCTCTTAAGAGATCCTGTATAAGTTCGACACACTTGGGAACTCTTTTGTAGAGAGAAATCCCTTGGAAGTCTACTATGAAGGGATGACCTTAGATAAAATATCCCCTTAAAATCTTCTATATATTGAGATAATTATTATGGCTGAGAATATCCCATTTTGGATTAATAATTCGCTTGGAAATTTTGTACAGTATAAATTTGGAGTATATATTTTGCAGGGATTCTTTAAATAGAAAAGAAGACCCTTCATCTCTTCAAAAGTTTTCTACAGACATTTTATATGTAGAATGAAACCCTCTTTTATGAAATTAATAACCGTGGAAAGGCTTAAGAAGCCGATTCTGGGGAAGACTTTTACAGAAAGTATAAATATAATAGGATATTATAAAAATTGTGAGCTACGCCGCAGAATAACTTGAGATAAATGGAGGATACGAAAAAAATCTTCCAAGAAAATCGGCCAGGGTAATATTCATTTGAACATAGGTTTACACAGTGTAATATTTAAGCTAGTGAGCGGAGTAGTATAGTCGGACGATGCCGACCACATACCATAGTTCGCGATATTTGCACTCTCTTGACCGATTATATGTCAACAGCTCCGCTACGTCATCATTTGACCCGCTATATATTGATCTTCATTACCATGACAGTCAATCAAATTAGTTGATGAGGTCGCCTTCCCAATGGAAAGTTTTCGGTCTATTTCATCCCCGAAATATGATCTTATCATCATTTTTGACCATAACCTGAATCTGAAATTTTCTGGACATAAGCCTACATTCCCGTCCTCTAGTGTGGTAATGGTTTCCTCTGCATGAATCTACTACTTTTTACTTCGATAACGAATTTTTATTTATGATATCAAAGAAAATATTCAAATCTTGTGGAGTATGGGAACAGGCCGTCAGAAACAGTGAGTTAAATGATATAAATTTCTGAGGTCTAATGTGTCACAAACGTCGGAAACCCACCGAAAGCCATTATGTTTTTGACAATATAACTATTTACATTAATTTGGAAATTAGGCTTGCTTTACTCAAATCCATATCAAATTTCAAAATTTTCTTGTCCAAAACTATATACTACATTTATAACATTTTATGCAGGTATATGACGTTTACATCTTATTTGATAGTCGAAAACCTAAAATTTCATTACATCTCTGATAATATTACATAGACCCTTGTAAAGTCTAACTATATCTCTCGCATCCGGGTACGTACATCAATATAACAGATATCAATTTAAAGATCAACCGCTCCTTTTGGATGTACTATCAACTTATCGGTTCTGTATGTTTCGGGTTTAAATATATACGCCATAGAAAGCAAACACAAAAGTATGTGTGCTAAATATTGACCAATCTTCACTAAAACAGTCTTTGTCCAGATCTTCTTCCTCATGTAAAATTTCCTCATATTTGGATCATAATTGCGACCTCTGAAGGGACCAGAAAAACGGACCTAAAAATATGGGTATTCTTTGGTCCATAACTGTGGTCTGTATCGTGTTTACAATTTATAAAGGGCAGGCGGGCGGTCACACATGACTAGATCGACTCAGCTAGTCGAGAGTGTGGATATAAGTCCAATATTTCGCAGCGTTATAAACACTTGTCCATTTTTTTTTTCTTTTGTCCAACTTTATAAAACCCAATGTCCAGTCATTTGTGAATCTGCATCTGGCAACCCCAGGGCTATATTATATAATGAAACTCCTTAGAATAATTCCAATGTTACAATGATTGAATGCTGATAAATTATATTACAAGCTCCTAAAAGTATGCAATACATTGTTTAAACAACTACTACATACTGTTATATAGTGTTGCCAACCAACTACGTACTGTCGTTATTTCATTTTTATACCCTCCATCACCCGGAATATTCAACAGCGACCATAAAAAGTATAAATATATATTTTCTGGATCAAAATTAAATTCGATTTAGATTTAGCCATGTCCGTCTGTTCAAATCTCGAATGAGTTCGAGGTATTGCTTATTATTAAAAATTGTACTCTTCAATATTTGGTATTTTAAAGCTCTTGGGCATGTTTTTCAACATAATCATCATTAATTTGGTATTTTGGGCTATATATCTTCCTACTAAAATTTGTCACTCATATAACGGTACCTCCCAAATTTGTTAGGAGAGTATAAATACGTTTTTCGACCGAATTGCCTATAATTTGATTTTTTTCTCATTTGGTAGAAAAACTCCCTACCAGAAATTATCAATATTGACCCAGTCATTATTTGGAACTTTGGGGACGTTCGCACCATCATGTGATTTTCAACCGAATTGGCTCTAATTTTATATTTTCGATTCTCATTCGGTTCAAAAACTTCCTACCAGAAATGATCAATATTGGCTCATGTTTTGGGCTGGCAGCCAAAAAGCCGTAAACTCCATTAATCTGTATTTTGGGGACTTTGAGGACCATAATGTGATATTCTTATGGGGTGTCATTTGAAGTTTCATAAGTGATGTTTTTTAAACAACCCACCTTTTCAGGATGGGTTGTGCGGTCACCTTTTCAGGATGGGTTGTGTTGAGTTTTCTCACCGAAGGAAAAATGTTGTCTTTTGATACAAATCCCATATAAATAGGGACGCGGCAAATTTTCGGTACATTGAAGTGGCATTTCGTGTTCCTGGTGAATAAAAAAACATATTTCCAAAAAGTTGTCAATATATTTTTATGATTTTTATATCCTAACCTAGTATTCAAACTAAGTATCTCTAATTAGGATTTTCATTTTCCCACATAAACAGATTACAATCTACAACGACTTATTCACTCAACCACATGATGGAGAGTTTAAAAAGTTTCACCGGGCGAACATAACGACAATTTTACTTGTCAAAATGATAAATCTGATACAAGGGGCTACTATATATATTTCTGGCCCAAGCATAATAAAGTGTTGTCTAGCCCCATTTGACATTTCCATTGAAAAGCTTGAAATTTTTTAAACGTACTCTTTACAATTTCATTGCTGTAATTTTTCAGAACATTCGACGTGGTAATCAGTACATCGATTATGTCGATTATGTGCCTATTCTATATTAATGAATTCAAGCTTTGTGCAATAGCCCGATGCAAATCTAACATATGGGACTTCGTGGAAAAAGGATGACGAATCAAATGGTCGCTTGATGATCAAGTGGCGTCTTTTTCACTGATTGAGTAGAAAAATGCGGCCAGTTTTTCCCATTTTCTTCTAATAGATTTTCCATACACAGATCTTGACAGTACCCCTCTCCTGTATATGTTTTTCTTACCTCGTTCGAATCGGTCGTATGTGATTTCTCGCCCTTAATTGAATTTCTCTTTTTTAAGGAATCGACATATTCGAGTCTTTGATAAGCATAAGGTAGAATATATTCTTCTCTTAAACCACTACATGTGGCTGTGGCAGAATCACCATATTGTAGTAGGCTTTGATAATAGTTATGGGATTCAAAAAATTCAATTTTCTGTTTCATTTAGTTCGATCCTATAGTACTTCAAGAATGTTTCTTTAAATCTTCAAATGAAAATCTACTCTTGAAGATATGACCATTTATTGTGCCAGCGTCAAGTGACGACAATAGTGCTGCTCAAACTTTGAACGCATTTTTCTAAAATAAGTATTTTAGAGAATGGCGGAAATGATAACTCTAAAACTAGCTACATAGCTTTTATATAAACTAGGATAAATGTAATCCTTCAACATCTTCTTTATTTTCTTACTTGTTTTTCGTTTGAAAATAGAGAGTTAAAAAATTATTTAATAGATCCACCATTTCGTTAGTGTCCGACGTTCAACAGAAAATCAAAATAGTTTTACAGATGTCGAATTTCATTCCCATACTTGTGAAACCACGAAATGGATAACCCTGTATATTGACTACTATTGCAGCATACTTCTTAACTTCTTGATATTACCTGTTACATTACCATTACATCATTTCTCAATTAAGTTCAATACACACTTCTCGACAATGTTTATTATATTAAATGCGTGTGTATGTGTTTATTATTGTATTGATGATATCAAGTTCTACAATATTATCTTACACTGGACTAAATTGTTATTTACCATTTAAGTTTAACTTCTAATGCCAACATCCTATTTCCGTTTCCTGTTCCATATTTACGTTGTGTTCACTTGTGTGCTATGCGTTTTTTTTTTTCGTTTTTTGTCCGTTCACCATGGTCATGTTCAATCAATTTACGTTACACTTGCTATTTTCACTGCTATCCGGACTAGTCAACACCACCACCACAGCATGAACATGGTCATGGATACGACGACGACGACGGACACGCATTGCATCATCTCCCATGGAGTTGATTACAAATGAACTTTTCTGGCTCCTTGACTCGGTGTACAAATATAAAATTCAATATTTTTTGCAGCGTCTTTATTGAATTTCTTGATGAAATCCTCACGCATTGTGGTAATAACATTATCAACGGCACTCTGTTGCAGGAGTGTTACAGTGCAGCCACCGAAGCCACCGCCAGTCATACGTGATCCCAGGACGCCAGAGCAATTAATGGCCGCATCAACAAGAACATCCAATTCTATGCAGGATACTTGGAAATCATCACGTAGTGACATATGTGACTTTGTCATTAGTTCGCCCATCTGTGTAAAAGGGGAGGTGATGGGGGGTAGTGCCCATGCCGAACATGTAAAGAAACAAAGAAGCAAAAAAATAATGAAAAAAAGGATAGCATGGAGGATATAGTTGTTGGTCAAGAGAAAACAATACAATTCAAAATGAGATGAAATGCGAAAAAATATATATGTGTATGTGCCGACTCATGCATGCACATGAACATATATCTCGTTTAAAAACCGACTATCATCAGTTCCCCATTTTGCTAGTGAGTGCAATAGCAAAGCGTGTGGAAAAACAAGACTAAAGAAAGGAAACGCAATTGTGTTTGTGCAAGGACATGGAAGTTAAGCAAGCACGTCTTTTGTTGTTATTAGCAGGAGATGAAAAAATAAAATGAAAAAAAAAACTGAAACAGAAACGACTGACACTACAAACAACACATACGCAGTCAGTCGCCCATTCCCCCAAACATTCCCTCACCGACAATTCATACCAAAAAAAAAAAATAATAATAAAAATAAAAATAAAAAACTAATACAATATGGTCTGAGGTCCTGAGAGAGTTCCTTACAATTTCCTGTTAAATTAAATACTTTTAAAAGTCTTTTATTGATAATAGCTACAGGTGGCAGTCAGTGAATGTAATTGTATAAATAGTTGCCAAGGAACTATCGAGGCCATAGGCGTGAACATTTTTTCACAAATATTTTTCAAGTTCTTCTACATCAATCTTATTTGCGCTCATGCTCCGACGGAAGACAAAGATAAACAGACCAAAGACATTTTTTACGAGCGCCTAAAAATTGCCTATGACCGCCCTGGCCATGACATTAAAATTCTGCTAGGAGATTTTAATGCAAAAATCGGAAGGGAAAATATTTTTGGTCCCACGAATAAACATCCAACAAAGGCATGAGGTTGATTAACTTCAATCATCTCGATATACACAAGACCACTTGGATTTTTCCTGATCAAGCAACGAGAAATCAAATTGACCATGTTGTGACAGACAGAAGTCGTTCATCCAGTGTTTTAGACGCTCGATCGATCGATATTTTCAGAAAAAAGAAGAAAGAGCAAGAAAAACGTGAGCGTGATCAAATCGAGATGTACAGGAGTCAGAATGAAGTCCGAAAATTCTACCAACGTGTAAAACACCAAAGCGAAGGCTTTGGTGCAGGCACATCCTCCTGTAGAGATGAAAAACCTGATGACAGATACAGACACCGTGCTGAGGATCTGGAAGGAACATTTTGAAAACTTTCTGGTATTAAATAGTAGAGGTGAAGAGGATACCCCAGAACCAATATCAGATGACGGTATAGAATGTATACCACCTAGCCAGAATGATGTCTGAGTAGCAATCAATCGGCTGAAGAATAATAAAGCACAGGTGCCGATGGTTTACAAGCCGAACTATTCAAGCTGGTGGTCAGTTGATGGTAAGGAGCAAGCATTAGCAATGTGGTTAGAGGAAAGCATGCCCAATGATTGGAACCTCAGAATCCTGTGTCCCGTGCGTAAAAAAGGAGGCAAGATGATATGTGCCATTTATAGAGGAATAAGTCTCCTTCCCATCGCATATAAAGTGCTATCCAAAAATATGCTGCGTGAACGACTGAAGCCAATGTTCAACGACATTATTGGACCATACCAATGCGGCTTCAGACCTGGCAAGTCCACCATTGACCAGATTTTCACTCTGCGCCAAATCCTTAAAAAAAAACTCACGAAAAACACATCGACACATTCCACCTATTCGTCGATTATAAAGACGCATTCGATAGCCCTATCCGTTCAGAGGTGTTTAAAGCCATGTCTGCGTTTGGCATTCCTGCAAAATTAATTCGGCAATGCAGGATAACTTTAACTGGCACAATATCAGCAAGAATAGTCGGAATGGACCTCTCGGAGCCTTTTAATATCGAACGAGGATTCAGACAAGATGACAGTTTGTCGTGTGACCTTTTTAACATCCTGCTGAAAAAGGTCATACGACAGGCAAAGGTGAACAGAAATGGTACTATGTACACCAAAAAACACATGTTAATCGCCTACGCCGATGACATCGACATAATGGGTCGAACTTTGAGACCGGTAACAGCAACATTTGAACAAATTGAAAAGGAGTCTGCAAAAGTGGGTCTGGCAGTAAACGGCGAGAAGACCAAGCTGATGGTATCAACGCGCAAGACGTCCAGTAGACTCGGACCAACTGTGGAACTTGAGAACTACAGCTTCGAGGTAGTAAAAGATTTTATATACCTTGGTACCACCAAAAATAAAACTAATGATATCAGTTTTGAAATTTGGAGAAGACGTTGTTTTTTTTCAAGGACCAACACAAAACGTTGATTTTTTTCAAGGACCAACACCAGGCGTGGATTTTTTAAAGAATATTTTTTTCAAGGACTATTAATAGCAGACGTGGAGTTTTTGTTAAGGACTATCAATAGACGGATATTTTTTTAAGGACCTTCAATAGACATAAATTTTTTATATATATATATATATATATATATATATCATTAGGCGAAGATTTTTTTTAATTTTTTTTTCAAGAACCATAATTAGACAGAGATTTTTTTAAATATGTTTAATAGTTGAATTTTTAAAAGTATTTTCCTAAGGATTGTCATGGTCGTAGTCCTGGATTTTTTAAAAATATTTTCCATTATTCCGTTTTATTTGGCCATCTGTATTTCCTGCCTTATTACATTACCACGTCTTTTTATTGTGTCTAGGAAAACCCCAACTATACATTTGGTTGCCGATTTTTTTTTCTTTCTATATAAATTTTTTTATTAAATTATAAACATTGTGGTTCACTTTATGTGCATGGTGAGCTGGTGATTGCGTATGGAGGCAGTATAAATGTTGTTTCTTTTCTTTAGTTATTTTTTGTTTTTGTTGTTTTGCTGCTTCTGCTACTGTTTCCGACTAGATATTTGCTAAACACGGCATGTGGCTTTAATATTGGCGAACAGAGCAAAATATAAATCTCATTTGTAGGACAGTAAACACATTCACTCAGCGGCAACTGCCAAGGGAGTCCGACCATGACAAGGAGGAGTAGAGGTAAAGGAGACCTTTGGGAAATAAGATGTAGCTAGGTGGGTGTACACTGTACATACATTTCACTTGCTGTTTGTATATATATATATGTATGGGTATACAGTATGCATGATTGTTATTGTTATTAAGTCCCAAATGATATTAAAACCGCATACACAAAAATGAACCACCAGTACACTTTTGGGTTTGGTTTTCTGGAATGGTGGTATTCTATATATACATTTCTAATATTTGTTTATATATTTTCTTCGGGCACACAGAAAATGCGTTTTCTAGTGTGTAGATGTGTGTGTGAGTTTGAATATGGGAAGTTGTGCAGCAGTGCGTATGTCGCCATGTTTGTACTCGTGTGTGTGTTTATTTTATTTGATATGCAGAGTAAATAAGGGTATTTTCTTGCACGTAATAATTTTATGGTCTAAATAGCAAATAAAATTAAAGAAACTATTCATAGTGGCAGACATACACGAAGACATAGTTGTGTTCCGGATGCAAATGCAGTTGTACAGTGGACGTGAAAAGTTGTTAGCAAATAACGAAAAAGGGCTATAATCAATTGGGTGAAGAAAAATCTTGTCTGTTCTCGTTAATATGAGAAAAATATCTCATGTCCTCAGGGACATTATAATAATGGGCATTAATAATATTCAACTTCTTGGACTTGTAGTATACGTGGGTTACTATACATATTTCTGGCCTAATCAACACATTTCCAATGGAAAGTTTTACATTTTTCATAATCGAACTTTCATGGAAATTGTTTTCCAAAATATATTGAAAAATCAATTTGCCAAAAAAAGCTGGAAAAATTTCTTCAATATTCAACGAAGACCAGTGTTCATCGATGAACTTAAATCTTTATGTACGTTCTAGTAGAAATGTTCCTCAAAAACGTCGGTTGCTCCACATAACAACGATTATATGTGTGAACTGATTAAAAAAACTTTTATAACATCTTCACAGGTGGCGCGTGATTAATAAATGCATATGAGCTCGAATAAGCGTGTGGGTCTCCCTGTCCCTGACAATTCAAGCTCTCACATAGCGCCTCAAAGAAATTAATTTTCGACCGTAAATTCCTGACTTGACATCCAATGAAATCTCTTAATTTTTTCACTTCAAGAAACAAGTAAAAACGTCGTTAATTTCTACCGGACAGAACTTTTTATAATCTCCAGCATGTGAAGTGCTTTCAAAATTCTTTAAATCAGTTGATAAAAACAGAAACCTTCAAAATACGGAAAATGAGGAGTTTTGTCAACAAATGGACTCACATTTTTGTTAAAATATGTTTTTCTACCTCCAAGAACCTACAGCCACTTCGGTGGGGAAATGCAACTAAACTCCTCAAAATAATGAAAAAGAGGCTTTTATATGCACATATGTGGGACTCTATCAAAATTTGGACCTTTAGCAACAATTTAGTGAAACGATGTTTCTCACCCTCAAATAAACCATTATGCCAATTTACAGCCAATTCTTTGGGGAAATGAGACTCTTATATAGGACCGTGTCAAAACATGAACCTATATAAAAAATGTTCTGTAAAAATGTTTCTTAACGTCCGTGAAACCGGAATGCCAAATGAGAACAACTTCTGTTGGGACGTGAGACTAAAACCATAAAGATGCCGGAAATGAGGTATGTCAAAAGACGGACTTTTATTAAAATTTATTCCCCATATATGTTTCTCATCCTCCAAAAAGTCAATTTATATGGCGGAGCACAACGAAAATCGTAGTGTTCCACAACGTGGTACACTAAAAATTTTAGCGTATCGGCTGCGGTACACTAAACATCGAAGTGTGCCGACTGCGGTTCATTAAAAATCGTTGTGTTCCACTAGTCGGAACAATAAAAATCGTAGCGTTCCACTGTAGTTCACTACCACTACAGTGGAACGCTAGTAGATTTTATTATCTTTGGGGAAATTGAGATCAAATAAAAAACAGTAATGAAAGCCCAAATGTCGGACGGGGCCGACCACTTTGGGTGTATATCTAAAACTTGTTTTCGTATATGTACAATAACCGGTCTATATATGGGAGCTATATCTACATCGATTTTTTTCGAAACTTAACACACATCATTAAAGACTTAATTCAGTACGCCATGCCAAATTTCGTACAAATCGAAAGTCATATAGCGGCTTTGGTACACCATTCACCTAAACTCGGACGAAAATATATATGGAGCTGTATCTAAATCTGAACCGATTTTTATGAAATTTAACACACATTGTTCTAGACTTAATTCAGTACACTATGCCAAATTTTGTGCAAATCGAAGTATATATAGGCACTATGGTGCACCATTTACATAAAATCGGACGAAAATATATATGGGAGCTATATCTAAATCGGAAGCGATTTTCAGTAAACTTAACACACATCATTCTAGACCTAATTCACTACGCTGTGCCAAATTTCGTGCAAATCGAAAGATATATAGGGACTTTGGAACACCATTTACATTAAATCGGACGAAAATATATATGGGAGCTAGATCTAAATCGGAACCGATTTTTCAAAATTTCAATAGGTTTCGTCCTTGGGCTAAATAAGTGACCTATGCCAATTTTCATCAAATTCGGATCATAAATGCGACCTGGACTTTGTTTACATTGACCAAAAAGAGGTCAACAGCTCATCTGCGGCATATATCCCCGGACAATCACGACATAATTGTGTAGAATATAATGATGGTCATTCAAATAAGTTGCTCAGATCGCCTTTCCCATGGAAATTTTGTGATGTTTGGCTTGTTAGTGCGGCGTCTAGAGCGACTAGATAACCAGACAAGATTACACATTTCGGTCCATTTCATCGAAGAATTTTCATTTAGTTATGATAGAAAATTACAGACGTTGTTTTTCCGACATTTTCACCCTCTATACAATATCAGAATTGGTAGGCTCCTATAAATATAACTCCCATATCCGAGTACATACATCACCATATTTGGTATCTATTTAAAGGCCAACCATTCTTCTTGTACATACAAAAAGCTTTTCCCAATCTTCTAATATGTCCAATCTTGTATGTCCATGGAATTTAGTAAATGCATCCTGCTCTTATTATTCGAATGAGATGCTATTTCACAAGGACCTATTGAATTCGAATTGAATGGGTTAAAATTTAATGTCATCTGATTTCACGACGATGGACCAAAGACCAACGATTTGTTTTATTAATTTGCTTTAAATTGGTTCAGAATTAGATATATCTTCAATATATAATTGTATCAGATTTCCTATAAATGATCCCACCTCGATTCACATTAAATTTAGCATGAACTTCCACACTAAATTTAGAATATATTTCAAGTCAATCTTGCTTTATATATACCAATATAAATTCCAAAAACAATTCTGTCTGAGTTTTCTTAAAGGATATACTAAATACACAAACTTTTGAATATATTTCCGTATTAAATTTTTATATTTATACCCTACACAACAATGTTGTCGGGGTATTATAGCTTTGTGTAGCCCCAAAAGTTTGTAATGCCGAGAAATATTGGTCCTAGACCCACCTTTAAGTATACCGATCGTCATATCTCGACTAGCTAAGTCGATCTAGACATGTGTGTCCGTCCGTCCGTCTGTCCGTTATAATTTGTAAAAACGATACAGGCCACAGTTATGGACCAATCTTCAAATTTTGCATGTAGCATCCTACATGCGGGTCAAATGGACCCTGACTTTTGTGTGGAAAATGACAAAATTTTTATTCTATAGCGTATATATTTACACTTAAATATTTACAAGTGCTTACGTATTCATATATTATTTAGTAACCCATTTCCACACTAGAGGGGGGAAATATAGCGCTGATCGCTTTGTAATTTTCCATGAGATTTCCGTTATGGTCAACGACAACGCCTATAATTTTCGGTGATGATCAGATAATAATTTTGGGATGAGGTGGACCGAAAACTTATTTTTTTGTGTTTTTGTTTTCGAGTCGATCTATAGGCCACAATTAAAAGTCCAACATCACAGCATAACCCACAGAATCTGTACAAGTACACCCCTCGTCTACTGAATATTATAAATATTAGTTGACATCTAGTCGGTCAAGAGGGTGCAAATATCGTGAAATATTGCCCAAGCTCAGAATATATAGAACCACAGAAAGTTAGATTTTCGTAGAAGTTGTGTAGGGTATCATATGGTCGGCCCCGTCCAACTATACTGCTCCGCTCACTGGTTTTCTACTAAAATGCATACTAATTTGTCATATAGAACTTTTTATATTACTATATATTTCATTGAATATTATCGCTATATTATTGTAATATTATGAATATTACAGTAAATGTTCTGGATAATGTGTCTGCTAGTCAATTCTCTATTTACATTTTTATGAGCTGTGACTTACATTTGTGTGTTAGTGTTGTTATGGAACAAAGACAGTTATTTTGTATTCTCTTAAAAGCAACATTATACTACTTTCACGACTATAAGTAGTGTCTGGCTGGTATCTGCTGAAGTTTTAATAAAAACATACTTAAGAAACCAGATTTTATTATGTCATATAAAAATAGTTGTATAATAAGTTTCTATTGAAATACAAAATTTCTTTAGAAATACTTTATATAGCTGAGGCTATTGTTCCAACTGTCCAAGGGGGAACATTATTTTATTGACAGAATAAATTCTCCCCTTTTAAAGTGAGAAGGAGATCATTCAATAAAGGTGTGATGTTCATCAACATGAATTTCCGAAAATAGTTAACATACGTTCTGATGTTCGATTACTTTTTTTGAAATCTAAAGAGATGTCCTTTAATGTTATTGGTAGCTCTGTTACATTTTACTGCATAACTTCAAAACATATTTTATCATAATCAAAATATCACTACATATACATTGCCTTATTTTTATACGATTTCATTTTATTAAAATAATGTGGTCATTAGTTGGATGGAATAAAAACACACACTCACATATATATATATATATATATATATATACAACTATATTATGACCAAACACATTACAATAAAAGTTTCAGCGGAAATCGCATTACATTTTATTCTTTATAAGCACTCAGCGTAAAGTATGCCGTAATAACTATAAAAATAAAAATATTAATATGCAAAAATAAGTTTTTAATGCGGATGCTATAGTGGCTATGGGTGCATTCGAGGAATGTGTGAATATGACTCGGCAGGCCGAAGAGCCAGCCAGCCAGCTAACCGACCATCAGACCAACAACCAATTGTGGTAATCATCAGTCTGCCATTATATTGCGTGGATGATGGTAGTTTGAGATGATGTTGATATTGGAGATGTGTTGGGCAAACAGTGTTGCCAGATAGTGTTATTTATGAACGGAGAAAATTCGGAAAAAAGAGTAAAAAATTAAAAATTTGTAAAGAATATTTTTTCAAGGACCACCACAATAGTTGGATTTTCTAGAGAATATTTATTCAAATACTATCAATAGTCGTGGAGTTTTTAAAGAATATCTTTACAGGGACTAGAATAGGCGTGGATTTTTTAAAGTATTTTTTTAAACAATATTTGTTCAAGGATTCTAAAAGACGAGGATTTTTATACTCTTCACCACGGTGTGGTACAGGGTATTATGTCTTTGTGCATATGTTTGTAACAGGCAAAAATAATCGAGATAGACCCATGGTTCCTTTTGAGAATATGCATAGAATCACTTTCTGAGTCGATTTATGCACGTCCGTCTGTCCGTCCGTCCATGTATTTTTGTTAAAAAAAGTACAGGTCGCATTTATGATCCGATTTCGATGAAATTTGGCACAGCTCATTCATTTGACCCAAGGACGAATCCTATTGAAAATGGGAAAAATCGGTTCAGATTTAGATATAGCTCCCATATATATTTTCGCCCGAATTAATGTAAATGGTGTTCTAAAGTCCCTATATATCTTTCGATTTGCACGAAATTTGGCATAGAGTACTGAATTAGGTCCAGAATGATGTGTGCCAAGTTTCCAGAAAATCGGTTCAGATTTAGATATAGCTCCCATATATAGTTTTGTCCGATTTAAGGTAAATGGTGCACCAAAGTCCTTATATATCTTTCGATTTGCACCAAACTTGGCATAACGTACTGAATTGAGCCTAGAGTGATGACTGCCAAGTTAAGTTTAAATCTGTCCAGACTTAGACATAGCTCCCATATATAGTTTCGTCCGATTTAAGGTAAATAGTGCACCAAAGTCCCTATATATCTTTCGATTTACACGCAATTTGGCATAACGTACTGAAGTGAACGTAGAGTGATGTTTGTCATGTTTCGTGAAAATCGGTCCAGATTTAGATATAGCTCCCATATATATTTTCGTTCGATTTAATGCAAATGGTGCACCAAAGTCCCTATATATCCTTCGATTGGCACGAAATTTGGCATAACGTACTGAATTGAGCACACAATGATGTCTGCCAAGGTTTCGTCTAATTTCATGTAAATGGTGCACCAAAGTCCCTATATATCCTTCGATTTGCTCGATTTGTACTGAATTTAGTCCAGACTGATGTGTGCCAACTTTCGTGAAAATCGGTTCAGATTTAGATATAGCTCCCTTATATTATAGATTGATTTCAAGTAATTGAAGCACCAAGGATCCAATATATGGCTGATAGGAATAAAACGTACTTAAATTAGTATAACCTAGCCTGTGACAAGTTTCCTTGAAATCGGTTCATATTTGAATATAACTTCCATTTATATTTTCGCCCAATTTTAAGTAAATTGGACATCAAACTCCTCATGTTAGTCAGATTGACATCAAATTTTGCACAACGTACAAAATTGAGCATAGAATTACGTAGTTGCGTTTTCTAGAAGTACAGACATAGCCCAACGGATGGTCTATTGATATTTGTTTGAACTCGATTCACATTTAGATATATATCACATATTTTATTTCATCCAAATTCATGTTAATAGTCCTGTTTAATATACCCATAGTGGTGAAGGGTATCATATGGTCGGCCCCGTCCGACTTTACTACTTTCCTTACTGGTTAAAGAATATTTTTTCAAGGTCTATAATAGTTTTTCAAGGTCTATAAGAGGCGTGGATTTTTAAAAGAATATGTTTTACGGTCTCTAATAGTTTTTCAAGGTACATAAGAGGCGTGGATTTTTAAAAGAATATTTTTTAAGGTCTCTAATAATTTTTCAAGGTCTATAAGAATATTATTTCAAAAACAAAAAGTGGCGTCGATTTTTTTATTTTTTATAAGGACTGTAAAATTTAACGATTTTTTTAAAGAATATTTTTTCAAGGACTATACGAGTTTTTTTCCCAGGACAATATTTTTTCTAGAATTATTGGAGCCTCAGGCTTGTATTTTTTAAGTTTGATTTCTGAAAGAGTAGAAAATCTACAAATTTTGGTTGGCTGGCAACCCCACCGGTCTCACAACTACAATTGTGAACTATTATCAAAACCCGAACAGCCATCATTACCGTTATAGCGTTTCGTTTTATTCGCGGCATAGCACAAAATCGACGTGCATAATATGCATTCAGTTAACATAATTTGGGTAATTCCCATAATATGCTGCCGTTGTAGGTTTGGTGGGGTTATTTTCATTGCTTTAAGCAGACAAATCAAGTGGAGAATATTGAACAGGAGGGTGGAGAGAGAAGTTTGGGAAGCAAGTTTTTAAGGGCCAATGAAGTATTTGGAAGTATTTTGAAGGTGTTGAGTGCCTATTATCAAAAAACCATTGAATATATTTAAGAAAATTGCAAAAGGAAACCCTTATGATCTCTTTTAGGCAGCAAAAAAATAATAATAAAATAAAACGTTCAAAAGACAAAATCAGAGCCAAGTAAAAAAGAGCGTGGAGAAGAAAAAGAATCCGCAAGATGCTGAGACTAATTTATTCCAAAGGTTTTTCTTTTTTATTTTCGTACAAATGGAAAATATGGCATAGAAAATGCCTCCCGCTGTGATATAACGTCAGTCGCGCTGCTCCTTTCCATCCAGCAGGATTTGTGCAGCAATTTTCAAAGTCTTCAAATTTACTGTGTGGATGTGTTGTGTGAATGAACAAATTGCAGCGTCGATGATGATCATATTTGTAGAATAAAGGCTTCCTTTTTTTGCATTTGCCTTTTTGGTGCATGCAGATTATTTAATGGTGCAAACAACACAAAGAAAAACCTACCCTCCAAAAAAAGAAGAGGAGAGGAGCAGCCAACCAACCGTGTGCTTTTGTACAATATCATGGCATTCATACAGGACAAACATGGCCATTGAGGGACAGTGGTAATTTTAAATACACAAATATTTTTTAAGAACTACCATAGGATTCTTAAAGCATTGTCAAGGACTATAAACAGGCGTACCTTTTTTGAAGAATATTTTTTTTCAAGGACTAGAAGAATGCTTCGATTTTTTAAAGTATTTTTTCAGGGAGTAGAAAAAGGCGCGGAATTTTTAAAACATTTTCAAGGACTAGAAGAATGCGTCATTTGTTTTAAAGAATATTTTTCAGGAAGTAGAAAAAGGCGCGGTTGTTTTTAAAAAATATTTTTTTAAGGACCATAAACTGGAGTGAATTTGTTTTAAATACTTTCTCAAGGACTATAAACAAGGACCATAAACTGAAGTGAATTTTTTTTAAATACTTTCTCAAGGAATATACATGGAAGAGGATTTCTTAAAGTCTTTTTAAGGACTTTAAACAGTAGAGGATTTTTTAATCTTGTTACCATAGGCCTGCACGTTTTAAAAATATTTTTTTAACTACTCTCACCCACACCACTGTTATTAACAACAAATTACACACATACATCCCCATCTATACATCCTTTATATTTTCCATCGTTTCCTCTCCAAATAGATAGACATTACATAAAACGAAGCGTAGGGAATTTGTATGCCATCCTTTTGATTCCAAATTTGATGATACCCACACACACAGGCAGACAGTCATACACACACACTTGCAAATGCACCCATTCATACACACAATGTAACGAGCGAATCTCCTCGCTTGGTAAAAGGCCTCAGCGAATACCAACCAAACAACAACAAAAAATGTCGTTAGTTTTGGATGGTTTCAATGGAATTCGTCGGTGTGTGCGTTCACTTTTGGTGTACAATTTTAGGCGAACACAGAAAAAAATTCAACTGCAATCAGCAAATTTGATTTATGCATTTAGGGTTCCATATGTAAACATACCATTCCATCAGACGGCGACGAGGACGACGACCAAGTCCATAACCCAACTGGGCAAATAGCAATCTTCCCTGATGATGCCGCCACCACTCTCTGTTCTTTCTGTTCAACCAAAATTCACAGTCATTTGTTAAAGGTATTTATTTTTGTGCTATTTCACAGACATTCATTCATTCACGGTGCCTACAATGCTGCAGAGGATGGGGTAAGCCCCCTCCTCTACGGGTTTTCCACTTTGTTAGGCCCTTTTAACTATCTGTATTTTTTGGCTAGGCCTTACATCCAACATCCTTTGTATGTTTGTGTGGAACGTTTTATTCCGTTCGTTGTTTTTTTCGTGACGTCTTGTTAAATGGCATTCGGTTCGCTTGTATGCATCACCTTCTACCACCGGAGCAGCACATCGGCTCCTCACCATTATTCCCACCATATTCAAAAGCCATTGATTCATGTTAGCGAAAAATTAAGCTAATGATTGCATGTGTTCTCTGTTCATTTTGAAAGACTTTTTTCTCCCTCGTCAATGAAAAGGTGCTTTAAAAGACTGGCATTCCGGGAATTGGCATCATTCAAATTCAAATATATTCCCTTTTCCTAGAGGGAAATGTGACGGTGCGGCATAGACAAAACCGCATAGAATAGCAAAAATACAAAACGTTTGTTTGGCCATACAATTGGAACAATGTAAAATCTAACTAGCCAAGTTGGAATTAAAGTGGAAACAGGAAGCATACATGAGATGAACAAAGCAATTCTAATAATAAAGTATGAATGAAGAAAAGTTTATTGACACCGGAAGAAATGGAAGAGATTTGATCATATTTTTGAGATGTTATATGGGAGTCCCCCAGGGTGGGGTAATATCTCCATAGTTGTATAGCGTCTGATTTTCCGATATAACACGACCACAAGACCACACGCCTATTATAGTCCTTAAACATATTTTATTTAAAATCTACGCCTATTATAGTCCTTATATTTTTTAATCCAAGACTAGTATATACCTATTAGAGTCTCTAAAAATATTTTTTAAAAATCCATGTATATTATAGTTCTATTAAAGTTTCTAAAAAACCATTTTAAACATCCAGGTTACATTTAAGTCCAACCCTATTTTAGTCCTTAAAAAAATATATATTTTTAATTCTTTAAATATCCATGCTTTTTATAGTCGTCTGTTGGTGCTTTGACTCTGTTGGTCCTTTGAGAAAAATATTCTTCAAAAAATCCACGCCTTTGGCATTGTTGGTCCTTTGAGAAAAATATTCTTCAAAAAATCCACGCCTTTGGCATTGTTGGTCCTTTGAGAAAAATATTCTTTTGCAATCCACGCCTTTGGCTCGGTTGGTCCTTTGAGAAAAATATTCTTTTGCAATCCACGCCTTTGGCTCGGTTGGTCCTTTGAGAAAAATATTCTTTTACAATCCAGGCCTTTGGCTCTGTTGGTCCTTTGAGAAAAATATTCTTTTGCAATCCACGCCTTTGGCTCGGTTGGTCCTTTGAGAAAAATATTCTTTTACAATCCAGGCCTTTGGCTCTGTTGGTCCTTTGAGAAAAATATTCTTTAAAAATCCACGCCTCTGGCTTTGTTGGTCCTTTGAGAAAAATATTCTTTAAAAATCCACGCCTTTGGCTCTGTTGGTCCTTTAAGAAAAATATTCTTTTAAGATCCACGCCTCTGGCTTTGTTGGTCTTTTGAGAAAAATATTCTTTAAAAATCCACACCTTTGGCTCTGTTGATCCTTTGAGAAAATATTCTTTAAAAATCCACGCCTTTGGTTCTGTTGATCCTTTGAGAAAAATATTCTTTAAAAATCCACGCCTTTGGCTCTTTGGCTCTTTGAGAAAAATATTCTTTAAAGATCCAAGCCTTTAGCTCTGTTGGTCCTTTGAGAAAAATATTTTTTAAACATCCACGCCTTGTTGGCTCTGTTGGTCCTTTGAGTAAAATTTTCTTTAAAAATCCACGCCTTTGGCTCTGTTGGTCCTTTGAGAAAAATATTCTTTAAAAATCCACGCCTTTGGCTCTGTTGGTCCTTTGAGAAAAATATTCTTTAAAAATCCACGCCTTTGGCTCTGTTGGTCCTTTGAGAAAAATATTCTTTAAAAATCCACGCCTTTGGCTCTGTTGGTCCTTTGAGAAACATATTCTTTAAAAATCCACGCCTTTGGTTCTGTTGATCCTTTGAGAAAAATATTCTTCAAAAATCCACGCCTTTGGCTCTGCTGGTCCTTTGAGAAAAATATTCTTTAAAAATCCACGCCTTTGAGAAAAATATTCTTTAAAAATCCACGCCTTTTATAGTCCTTTGAGAAAAATATTCTTTAAAAATCCACGCCTTTTATAGTCCTTTGAGAAAAATATTCTTTAAAGATCTGGCTTTGTTGGTCCTTTGAGAAAAATATTCTTTAAAGATCTGGCTTTGTTGGTCCTTTGAGAAAAATATTATTTAAAAATCCACGCCTTTGGCTCTGTTGGTCCTTTGAAAAAAATATTCTTTAAAAATCCACGCCTTTGGCTCTGTTGGTCCTTTGGGAAAAAATATTCTTTAAAAATTCACGCCTTTGGCTCTGTTGGTCCTTTGAGAAAAATATTCATTAAAAAACCACGCCTCTAGCTTTTTTGGTCCTTTGAGAAAAATATTCTTTAAAAATCCAAAAACTTACCCTAACAAAATCATGATTTTTCAATGCCTCAGCAGCGTCTTGGGTACGTTTAATTTCCGTGATAACATGACGTGCCCGTTTCACCAGAACTTCCTCACATTTGGTTTTCTCCAAATCTGTAATTAAATTAAAAATAATGCAATATGTTATAATATATTCACTCTATTTGTATATTTTTTATTTAAATAAAACACACATACACTTTCATACGCATATCTTGATTTTGAAATTCTACAGTAAAACCTTCCACTGAAGAACGTGGATGGTCAGCAAAGTTATTTTCTTAATAAAAACAATTTTAGTACATATATTTAATATATTCATTTATATATGTCTTCTCTTGTACAAGGTTCCACTGTGGAACCTTCAGCCTTTGTACACACATTTGTTGCTGTTTCACTTTCTTTCTTTCTGCCAAAGGAAACAAACTTGCCATTTTGTATTATTTCTTCATGCCTTCCTTTTCGTCTAATGAGCACCTAAATCTAACTTCCGTCTAACTGTAAATTATTCATTTGCATACGATCATCATTCATGGTTGGATGAATTTCAGCAAAAAAGGAAAAATATACGGAAAATAGAAAAGAAAACTACGGAAGGTGGAAAGTAATGACAGAGTGCTGCATGCATGTGGTCTAGGCTGCGATGCACTTTTATACATTTGACACTCCTTGTATACTATGTTTACCTTCATTTTTTATTCGCTTTTCTTTCAACATTGCTGCTTGCTTCAAGATACGCATTAATTATTTTTAGAATACAAAGAAGACGACGAGGAATAAAAAGAAACGAGAGCAAAGCCAACACCAACACCAACACGGCCAGGTTCACCATATGCCGCTGTGAGCCATCCCGCACCGGCAGACGTTTTCAGCTTCAACTTTTCAAAACCAAATAATTGCTATTTTACACGAAAGATGTCGTCGTCTGCCCGACACCATGGTGTTGACAATTGCTGGTGTTGTTGAGTGAGTCCTTTCGGTGCCGGAGGGTTTGTGTTTGCACCGCTCAAGTGCATTCTACGAGTATTTAATAACAAACTGCCACTGTATTTATTCACACCTAATGATTTCCTCTGTTCTTAGGAAAGCATAAAATTATTGTAAAATTGCATGGAGAACTACAACAATAAAAGGTCGGCTATTAAGGGTGGTGGTATTTAATATTTAATTTCATGCATCTAGTCGATGGAAGACTTAATTGAAAGGAAATTTTGAGATGTCAAAGAATAATTAAAATTCAGACAACTATCAGACACTTAAGTCTGGATTGTTAAGGATATTTTTGAAGGAATATGATTTCTAAAGAATATTTTTCAAGGGCCAACTGAGGCGTGGATTTATTAAAGAATATTTTTCAAGGGCCAACTGAGGCATGGATTTATTAAAGAATATTTTTCAAGGGCCAACTGAGGCGTGGATTTATTAAAGAATATTTTTCAAGGGCCAACTGAGGCGTGGATTTATTAAAGAATATTTTTCAAGGGCCAACTGAGGCGTGGATTTATTAAAGAATATTTTTCAAGGGCCAACTGAGGCGTGGATTTATTAAAGAATATTTTTCAAGGGCCAATGAGGCGTGGATTTATTAAAGAATATTTTTCAAGGGCCAACTGAGGCGTGGATTTATTAAAGAATATTTTTCAAGGGCCAACTGAGGCGTGGATTTATTAAAGAATATTTTTCAAGGGCCAACTGAGGCGTGGATTTATTAAAGAATATTTTTCAAGGGCCAACTGAGGCGTGGATTTATTAAAGAATATTTTTCAAGGGCCAACTGAGGCGTGGATTTATTAAAGAATATTTTTCAAGGGCCAACTGAGGCGTGGATTTATTAAAGAATATTTTTCAAGGGCCAACTGAGGCGTGGATTTATTAAAGAATATTTTTCAAGGGCCAACTGAGGCGTGGATTTATTAAAGAATATTTTTCAAGGGCCAACTGAGGCGTGGATTTATTAAAGAATATTTTTCAAGGGCCAACTGAGGCGTGGATTTATTAAGAATATTTTTCAAGGGCCAACTGAGGCGTGGATTTATTAAAGAATATTTTTCAAGGGCCAACTGAGGCGTGGATTTATTAAAGAATATTTTTCAAGGGCCAACTGAGGCGTGGATTTATTAAAGAATATTTTTCAAGGGCCAACTGAGGCGTGGATTTATTAAAGAATTTATTAAAGAATATTTTTCAAGGGCCAACTGAGGCGTGGATTTATTAAAGAATATTTTTCAAGGGCCAACTGAGGCGTGGATTTATTAAAGAATATTTTTCAAGGGCCAACTGAGGCGTAGATTTATTATAGATATATTTTTCAAGGGCCAACTGAGGCGTGGATTTATTAAAGAATATTTTTCAAGGGCCAACTGAGGCGTGGATTTATTAAAGAATATTTTTCAAGGGCCAACTGAGGCGTGGATTTATTAAAGAATATTTTTCAAGGGCCAACTGAGGCGTGGATTTATTAAAGAATATTTTTCAAGGGCCAACTGAGGCGTGGATTTATTAAAGAATATTTTTCAAGGGCCAACTGAGGCGTGGATTTTTATTTTTCACCATTTGTTAAAGATTTTGAGCAGGTTCATGAGGCGTGGATTTATTAAAGAATATTTTTCAAGGGCCAACTGAGGCGTGGATTTATTAAAGAATATTTTTCAAGGGCCAACTGAGGCGTGGATTTATTAAAGAATATTTTTCAAGGGCCAACTGAGGCGTGGATTTATTAAAGAATATTTTTCAAGGGCCAACTGAGGCGTGGATTTATTAAAGAATATTTTTCAAGGGCCAACTGAGGCGTGGATTTATTAAAGAATATTTTTCAAGGGCCAACTGAGGCGTGGATTTATTAAAGAATTTTTTCAAGGGCCAACTGAGGCGTGGATTTATTAAAGAATATTTTTCAAGGGCCAACTGAGGCGTGGATTTATTAAAGAATATTTTTCAAGGGCCAACTGAGGCGTGGATTTATTTTGTTTTAAGATTTGAGGTATACCTTTTTCATTTTTTCAAGGGCCAACTGAGGCGTGGATTTATTAAAGAATATTTTTCAAGGGCCAACTGAGGCGTGGATTTATTAAAGAATATTTTTCAAGGGCCAACTGAGGCGTGGATTTATTTATTATTATTTTTCTTGGGCCAACTGAGGCTTGGATTTATTAAAGAATTTTTTCAAGGGCCAACTGAGGCGTGGATTTATTAAAGAATATTTTTCAAGGGCCAACTGAGGCGTGGATTTATTAAAGAATATTTTTCAAGGGCCAACTGAGGCGTGGATTTATTAAAGAATATTTTTCAAGGGCCAACTGAGGCGTGGATTTATTAAAGAATTTTTTCAAGGGCCAACTGAGGCGTGGATTTATTAAAGAATATTTTTCAAGGGCCAACTGAGGCGTGGATTTATTAAAGAATATTTTTCAAGGGCCAACTGAGGCGTGGATTTATTAAAGAATATTTTTCAAGGGCCAACTGAGGCGTGAAATTTTTAAAAATATTTTTCAAGGGCCAACTGAGGCGTGGATTTATTAAAGAATATTTTTCAAGGGCCAACTGAGGCGTGGATTTATTAAAGAATATTTTTCAAGGGCCAACTGAGGCGTGGATTTATTAAGAAATATTTTTCAAGGGCCAACTGAGGCGTGGATTTATTAAAGAATATTTTTCAAGGGCCAACTGAGGCGTGTTAAAGAATATTTTTCAAGGGCCAACTGAGGCGTGGATTTATTAAAGAATATTTTTCAAGGGCCAACTGAGGCGTGGATTTATTAAAGAATATTTTTCAAGGGCCAACTGAGGCGTGGATTTATTAAAGAATATTTTTCAAGGGCCAACTGAGGCGTGGATTTATTAAAGAATATTTTTCAAGGGCCAACTGAGGCGTGGATTTATTAAAGAATATTTTTCAAGGGCCAACTGAGGCGTGGATTTATTAAAGAATATTTTTCAAGGGCCAACTGAGGCGTGGATTTATTAAAGAATATTTTTCAAGGGCCAACTGAGGCGTGGATTTATTAAAGAATATTTTTCAAGGGCCAACTGAGGCGTGGATTTATTAAAGAATATTTTTCAAGGGCCAACTGAGGCGTGGATTTATTAAAGAATATTTTTCAAGGGCCAACTGAGGCGTGGATTTATTAAAGAATATTTTTCAAGGGCCAACTGAGGCGATTTATATTTTTCAAGGGCCAACTGAGGCGTGGATTTATTAAAGAATATTTTTCAAGGGCCAACTGAGGCGTGGATTTATTAAAGAATATTTTTCAAGGGCCAACTGAGGCGTGGATTTATTAAAGAATATTTTTCAAGGGCCAACTGAGGCGTGGATTTTTTATTATTAAAGAATATTTTTCAAGGGCCAACTGAGGCGTGGATTTATTAAAGAATATTTTTCAAGGGCCAACTGAGGCGTGGATTTATTAAAGAATATTTTTCAAGGGCCAACTGAGGCGTGGATTTATTAAAGAATATTTTTCAAGGGCCAACTGAGGCGTGGATTTATTAAAGAATATTTTTCAAGGGCCAACTGAGGCGTGGATTTATTAAAGAATATTTTTCAAGGGCCAACTGAGGCGTGGATTTATTAAAGAATATTTTTCAAGGGCCAACTGAGGCGTGGATTTATTAAAGAATATTTTTCAAGGGCCAACTGAGGCGTGGATTTATTAAAGAATATTTTTCAAGGGCCAACTGAGGCGTGGATTTATTAAAGAATATTTTTCAAGGGCCAACTGAGGCGTGGATTTATTAAAGAATATTTTTCAAGGGCCAACTGAGGCGTGGATTTATTAAAGAATATTTTTCAAGGGCCAACTGAGGCGTGGATTTATTAAAGAATATTTTTCAAGGGCCAACTGAGGCGTGGATTTATTAAAGAATATTTTTCAAGGGCCAACTGAGGCGTGGATTTATTAAAGAATATTTTTCAAGGGCCAACTGAGGCGTGGATTTATTAAAGAATATTTTTCAAGGGCCAACTGAGGCGTGGATTTATTAAAGAATATTTTTCAAGGGCCAACTGAGGCGTGGATTTATTAAAGAATATTTTTCAAGGGCCAACTGAGGCGTGGATTTATTAAAGAATATTTTTCAAGGGCCAACTGAGGCGTGGATTTATTAAAGAATATTTTTCAAGGGCCAACTGAGGCGTGGATTTATTAAAGAATATTTTTCAAGGGCCAACTGAGGCGTGGATTTATTAAAGAATATTTTTCAAGGGCCAACTGAGGCGTGGATTTATTAAAGAATATTTTTCAAGGGCCAACTGAGGCGTGGATTTATTAAAGAATATTTTTCAAGGGCCAACTGAGGCGTGGATTTATTAAAGAATATTTTTCAAGGGCCAACTGAGGAGTATTTTTCAAGGGCCAACTGAGGCGTGGATTTATTAAAGAATATTTTTCAAGGGCCAACTGAGGCGTGGATTTATTAAAGAATATTTTTCAAGGGCCAACTGAGGCGTGGATTTATTAAAGAATATTTTTCAAGGGCCAACTGAGGCGTGGATTTATTAAAGAATATTTTTCAAGGGCCAACTGAGGCGTGGATTTATTAAAGAATATTTTTCAAGGGCCAACTGAGGCGTGGATTTATTATTTTTCAAGGGCCAGAATATTTTTCAAGGGCCAACTGAGGCGTGGATTTATTAAAGAATATTTTTCAAGGGCCAACTGAGGCGTGGATTTATTAAAGAATATTTTTCAAGGGCCAACTGAGGCGTGGATTTATTAAAGAATATTTTTCAAGGGCCAACTGAGGCGTGGATTTATTAAAGAATATTTTTCAAGGGCCAACTGAGGCGTGGATTTTTAAAGAATATTTTTCAAGGGCCAACTGAGGCGTGGATTTATTAAAGAATATTTTTCAAGGGCCACTGAGGCGTGGATTTATTAAAGAATATTTTTCAAGGGCCAACTGAGGCGTGGATTTGTTAAAGAATATTATTAAAGAATATTTTTCAAGGGCCAACTGAGGCGTGGATTTATTAAAGAATATTTTTCAAGGGCCAACTGAGGCGTGGATTTATTAAAGAATATTTTTCAAGGGCCAACTGAGGCGTGGATTTATTAAAGAATATTTTTCAAGGGCCAACTGAGGCGTGGATTTATTAAAGAATATTTTTCAAGGGCCAACTGAGGCGTGGATTTATTAAAGAATATTTTTCAAGGGCCAACTGAGGCGTGGATTTATTAAAGAATATTTTTCAAGGGCCATTTTTTATTTTTCTAGATTTATTAAAGAATATTTTTCAAGGGCCAACTGAGGCGTGGATTTATTAAAGAATATTTTTCAAGGGCCAACTGAGGCGTGGATTTATTAAAGAATATTTTTCAAGGGCCAACTGAGGCGTGGATTTATTAAAGAATATTTTTCAAGGGCCAACTGAGGCGTGGATTTATTAAAGAATATTTTTTCAAGGGCCAACTGAGGCGTGGATTTATTAAAGAATATTTTTCAAGGGCGAATATTTTTCAAGGGCCAACTGAGGCGTGGATTTATTAAAGAATATTTTTCAAGGGCCAACTGAGGCGTGGATTTATTAAAGAATATTTTTCAAGGGCCAACTGAGGCGTGGATTTATTAAAGAATATTTTTCAAGGGCCAACTGAGGCGTGGATTTATTAAAGAATATTTTTCAAGGGCCAACTGAGGCGTGGATTTATTAAAGAATATTTTTCAAGGGCCAACTGAGGCGTGGATTTTTTTAAAGAATTTATTTTTTTCAAGGGCCAACTGAGGCGTGGATTTATTAAAGAATATTTTTCAAGGGCCAACTGAGGCGTGGATTTATTAAAGAATATTTTTCAAGGGCCAACTGAGGCGTGGATTTATTAAAGAATATTTTTCAAGGGCCAACTGAGGCGTGGATTTATTAAAGAATATTTTTCAAGGGCCAACTGAGGCGTGGATTTATTAAAGAATATTTTTCAAGGGCCAACTGAGGCGTGGATTTATTAAAGAATATTTTTCAAGGGCCAACTGAGGCGTGGATTTATTAAAGAATATTTTTCAAGGGCCAACTGAGGCGTGGATTTATTTATGTGTCGTGGATTCATATTTTAAGGGCCAACTGAGGCGTGGATTTATTAAAAGAATATTTTTCAAGGGCCAACTGAGGCGTGGATTTATTAAAGAATATTTTTCAAGGGCCAACTGAGGCGTGGATTTATTAAAGAATATTTTTCAAGGGCCAACTGAGGCGTGGATTTATTAAAGAATATTTTTCAAGGGCCAACTGAGGCGTGGATTTGTTAAAGAATATTTTTCAAGGGCCAACTGAGGCGTGGATTTGTTAAAGAATATTTTTCAAGGGCCAACTGAGGCGTGGATTTGTTTTTCAAGGACTTTAAGAAGCGTGGATTTTTTAATGAATAGTTTTTCAAGGACTATAAAATGAGTAGATTTTTCAAGAACTATAAGAATGGTGGATTTTTTAAAGGATATTCTTTCAAAGACTGTAATTTTTGTAAAGAATATTTCTTCAAGGTTTATAAGAAGCGTGGATTTTTTAAAGATAATTTTTTTAAGGTTTATAAGAAGCGTGGTTTTTAAAGATCATTTTTTCAAGGATTATAAGAAACGTGGAGTTTTTAAAGATATTTTTTCAAGGATTATAAGAAACGTGGATTTTTTGAAGAAAATTTTTCAAGGATTATAAGAAGCGTGGATTTTTTAAAGACCATTTTTAATGGATTATGAAAAGCGTGGATTTTTTGAAGAAAAATTTTCAAGGATTATAAAAAGCGTGGATTTTTTAAAGATCATTCTTCAGTGATTATAAGAAGCGTGGATTTTTTAATGATCATTTTTCAGAGATTATAAGAAGAGTGGATATGTTCATGATCATTCTTCAGAGATTATAAGAAGCGTGGATTTTTTAATGATCATTTTTCAGGGATTATAAGAAGAGTGGATATGTTCATGATCATTCTTCAGAGATTATAAGAATCATGGATTTTTTAATGATCATTCTTCAAGGATTATAAAAAATTAAAGAATATTCTTTCTTGAACCCAAAAAATAATATTCTTCAAAAAATCGATTGTGGTCCTCGAAAAATATTTTTAGCGCAGTCGCTGTGATTCCTGAAAAAAATATCATTAAGGAATCGAAGGTCGGTCATTTCTTTTTGGGGTAACTGTAAGAATGCCTTGATGGCTCTGCTATTTCAATAAACCACAACTGCTTATGACGACATTTTACGGTCTATCTATTGTGCTGTATGCGCAACTAGGGATTTACTTAGTTTTCTCTTTTTTTTTTGGTAACGTTCCATTCCATTTCTGTGGTTGAGATAATCACTTGATAATGGAATATTTTCTGTTGCAAGAATTTGGCGTTTGGCTCTCTCTCTCTCTCTCTCTCTGTGTCTTCCTGTGATTATTATAAGAATTGTTATTGTCCCACTTTTTTCTTCTTGCACAGAGTTCATTTTTTTACAAAGACTTTTTACTTTTCCTTGCAATTTTTATAATAATTGCGATTTTATCTACTAAATACAATGTGGTGATTTTTTGGAATATCCGGAAAAGCTCAAAAATTTAACAAGAGGTCCGGAAGGAGGGTGCTTGGAAGAAAAACATGTATTTTGTTGTCGCTTTTTAAATAATTCATCAATTTAAGCTTAATTTGCAGGTTATGGTCGTTGCAAATGTTTGCAAAAGTTCTTCTCTAGAATTCAGCTGGTGATGACAAAGTAATGAACTATTCATGCCATGCATTTTCTAAATGAACAACTGCAAATGACAATGAATTTGTGCAGGATGGACATTTTGTGCAAATTGAAGTTTTCCCGTGGCCCTATTGCCACTAATGCTAAGCAGCATTGAGTACTTCTTTTCTGTTCATGTTTGCCTCTTCAGATACCATCGACATCGAAGCATCATCAGCAACGCCATAATTTACCGCCCAGTCCCCTCGGCAATATCAGTATCACCATCACCATCATCCTCGTCATATTTTACTTACCACAATATCCGCAGGTGATGAATTCACCGGATACCATGTTTCATTCAAGTCCCACCATGGCGAAAACACTTTAAACTGAAAGTCTTGTCATGACTGTACAATGGGATGTGACAGAGGGGGTGAGTGGGGGGAGGGAAACATGATGACAACATTGTTAAAGGAAGTTTCTTGAGCAAACATTCAACTTTTTTTTGCAACAATTCCAAGGTGAATTGTTGTCTTAATGGTGTGATTGAAATTGCTGGCGATGTGTTTCCGTTTGCAGTTCACGGATATTTTCTCTAAAGTACCCTCATTTTCTTCGCAAGCCCGCACAATAAATGTGTGTAGTTGAAGTATTGGAAAATTAGATAGCAATCAATATATTAAGGTTGTAGGAGGAACTGTGTGGATTTTTCTATTAAACAGAGAACTGGAGTTAGATAGAGTTTTGCACTTTTAAATATACGCCTATTACAGTCCTTAAAAAAATATTCTTAAAAAATTCCACGCCTTCTTCTAGTCCTTGAAAAAATATTCTTAAAAAATTCCACGCCTTCTTCTAGTCCTTGAAAAAATATTGATTAAAAAATCCGCAACTTGTGTTGGTCCTTTAAAAAGTCCACGCCTTGTGTTGGTCCTTTAAAATGTCCACGCCTTGTGTTGGTCCTTTAAAATGTCCACGCCTTGTGTTGGTCCTTTAAAAAGTCCACGCCTTGTGTTGGACCTTGAAAAAATATTCTTTAAAAAATCCACTCCTTGTGTTGGTCCTTGAAAAAAACATTATTTAACAAATACACGCCTTCTTCTAGTCCTTGAAAAAATATTCTTTAAGAAATCCACGCCTTGTGTTGGTCCTTGAAAAAATATTCTTTAAAAAGTCCACGCCTTCTTCTAGTCCTTGAAAAAATATTCTTTAAAAAGTCCACGCCTTCTTCTAGTCCTTGAAAAAATATTCTTTAAAAAGTCCACGCCTTGTGTTGGTCCCTGAAATAATATTCTTTAAAAGGTCCACGCCTTGCGTTGGTCCTTGAAAAAATATTCTTTAAAAATTCCACGCCTTGTGTTGGTCCTTGAAAAAAGGTTCTTTTAAAAATGTTCACGCCTTGTGTTGGTCCTTAAAAAAATATTCTTTAAAAAATCCACGCCTTGTGTTGGTCCTAGAAAAAATATTATTCAAAAAATCCACGCCTAGTGTTGGTCCTAGAAAAAATATTCTTTAAAAAACCCACGCCTTGTGTTGGTCCTTGAAAAAATATTCTTTAAAAAATCCACACCTTGTGTTGGTCCTTGAAAAAATATTCTTTAAAAAATCCACGCCTTGTGTTGGTCCTTGAAAAATATTTTTTAAAAAATCCACGCTTTTTTCTAGTCCTTAAAAAATATTCTTTAAAAAGTCCACGCCTTGCGTTGGTTCTTGAAAAAATATTCGTTAAAAAGTCCACGCTTGTATAGTCCTTTAAATATTATTGTTTCTAAAAAACATAATTTAATCGACAATTTCTAGTCCTTGAAAGAAATTTTCAAAGTAACCCTCCAACATGTGCCATTAAGCAGTTCAATTTCCCATGGTATTTACAATTTAAGAAGCGATTACGACAGTTAACAAATGCATTTCTTATTTTAAATCCATTAGCTTATAGAGAATTTGAAAAAGTCTACGTATTTTAAATATGACTTAAATAATAAGGTATTTAACAAAAAATAAATACTCTAACAATGTTCGCAAGGAAATCGCTGCCACTGATGCGTATAAGTAACAATCGGTAACGTTGGCAACGACAATTGTCGTAAGAAACAAAAATCAAGACATTTTTTGATAATAATGCAAATAAATTCACATTTCATTGTAATTTGTTTTTCACCAAGACATTCATTCGTGTGTAATATTCTCGGGGGGAAAAATTACATTTAATGACGTTTTTAAAATGTGATGTTATTAGATGTGACATTTATATATTTAATAGCATACTTTTAAGTTATTTGGCAAATTTAAATATTCAATTTTATTTTTTTGTTCTTTTTTCTTTTTTGTAGAAAATATTGGAACGATGTCTCGCATTTGCTGTTGCTATTTTGCCTAAGGTATGTAAAAGAAATCATTGCTGTTAGCAATTTGCATCATTATTTGAACTTTTTAGAGTTTTTTCATATAGCAACGAATATCGTATCAGAAAAAGAAGAGAAGGAGATTTATTTAGTTGCGAATTTGAACTGTGGTTTTGAGGGTAAAGATTGTGTTCTATTAAAAAACAAAACACATATTTCAGACATTATTTGCATTTGATATCTAAAAGCATTTTAATGGAATCTTATATTCGAGTTCAGTCATTCCGAAAAGATCTAGTTCAACAGAACTATTATACAAAATAAACGATCGGTGGGGAAGTCCGGATCATTTGTACACCTAGTTGATTTCACATCGTCCGTGTACTATTGAACGATTGAACTAAAATCAACTATGAAACTAAATTAATGATATAGTTTCTTATGTCAAATGTACGCTTATTATAGTCCTTGAAAAAAAATATATATATTTTTTTAAATACCCATGCCTATTATAGTCCTTGAAAAGTCTGGAAACCCATTTCCCAGGTTATAAAGATGTGGATACCGTCAACATTTAGTGTGATGACATTCAACTTCTAGCGGCTGTGGTTTCGCATCTCGTTGGCAAGGTTAGCAGAAATAAGATACACTGGACAGTCAACCTATTCAAACCATATAAATCACCTGGACCAGATGGTATAATACCGGCGATGCTTCAATTTGTCTCGCCACGTATATATCAGATCCTAATGAATCTACACGGCGTGTCTGACTCTCTCGAGTGTGTCGGGTCTTTGAAATAGAGGACTACATACCCATTATCCTATCAACCTTTCTCCTCAAAACTTTCGAAAGACTGATCGACCTGGAGATTAGGAGTCATGTAGACTCCAACCCCTCTAATCAATTCGCAGCAAGCCTATATTAAAGACAAATCCATGGAATTTGCACTGCATGAGGTTGTAGGTTATATTGAGAGGAATAGGAAAATTTAAAATTTTACATTGACCACCTTTCTATATATAGAAAGTGGATGTCGTTATTTTCAGTAGAGACGACTGGAACCATAGAAACCCTCCTCTGGACGTTCTGGCTTTTTATACAGGTGGATCCAAAATGGATCCTTGAGCTTACATACAAGTTAGATATCAAATGTAGTGATTTGATTTGAAAATACTAACTAACTGGTATCGGTTGCGCTGGGTATCAGGAAATTGTGACTTCATGGATAATAAACTACAGATCTAGCAATCGCTGGGGCATTATTTAATAAAAGATCTAATGAATTTAGTCACAACGAACCTAGCTGCAATGTCGGGAGTTATTACTGGACACTGCCGTATCAGGGCCTGTACCATTAAATTAGTTTATGGAAAAAGAAATACATTTTTTCGATTTTTAGCTCCTGGAAGATATTACGACTGCCCACATGCCGGTCAACTTCGATCATTTATCCGATTTTAAGGACATTTTCGACGACCTGCCTACCTGTGCGAGGTGCATCTTAAACATCAAACATTCCTGAACTGAATCTACGAAATTCAAATTGCACACATGCACCAAACAAAAACAACAAATAGTCAATATATGTTCGGTAAAATAAAAGGTACTTAGATATGGCTCCCATATATTTAGTCCACATTTATAGAAATTGTGTTCTAAAGATCGTACGTTTATTCGATTGACACGAAATTTTGTCCTAGAAATTTTTTTTTTTAATCCAAGAATGTTTTCCTTCCGGATCGTCTATAAACACTTCCTTCACTTCGTCTATGAAAGACTCCCTTCTGCTCGTCCATGAAAGCCTCCATTCAGCTCGTCTATGAAAGACTCAATTCAGCTCGTCTATACAGACACCCTTCGGCTCGTCTATAGAGACTCCCTTCAGTTGATCTATAAAAACTCCCTTCAGCTCGTCTATAAGGACTCACTTCACTTCGATAGAGACTCTCTTCTCAGATAATGAACTCCATTTTGTTGTGTAGTGTAATTCATCATTAGGGTACTTCTGAAGCAGCTCAAGTCCTTGCCTCATTATCCCTTCAGCTCGTCTATAAGGACTCACTTCACTTCGATAGAGACTCTCTTCTCAGATAATGAACTCCATTTTGTTGCGTAGTGTAATTCATCATTAGGGTACTTCTGAAGAAGCTCAAGTCCTTGCCTCATTATGGCCTTGACCATTTTAATATATCCCCCATATAATGGGGGAAGGCATTTCCATCCGAAAATTTTCGATATTTGTTAATTGTGGTGCACCAAAAATTTTCATAAAACTTTGCACAACGTACTGAAGTTAGGATAGACTAACGTGTGTCAAGTTTTACTGAAATCGGTTCAGATTTAGATATAGCTCTCACATATAGTTCAATCCGATTTTCAGTTAATAGTCCACCAAAGCTCCAAAATATTTCCGATTGGCACAAACTTTTTCACAACGTACTAAAGTTAGTACAAACTAAGTTGTGGAAAACTTCGATGAAATCGGTTCAGATTTTGATATAGGTGCCATGTATAGCACCGTCCGATTTTAAGTATATGGTACACCAAAGACCCAAAGATAGTCCGATAGCCGCAAAATTTTGCACAAGGTACTGAAGTTCGTACAGCCTAACTTGTGTCAAGTTTTGTTGCAATCGGTTCAGATTTAGATATATCACCCATATATATTTTCGTTCAATTTTAAGTAAATAGTGCAGCAAACCTAGTAACACGGCCGATTGACACACAATTTGACGTATTTGGGTTTCTTTAGATACGCAGATATAGCCCAAATATATTTTAGATCGACTTTATGTTAGTTGAGCTCCAAACAATCAACGGATCTATATCTGTCCAAATGGATTGATCTAATTCGGTTCATATTTATGTAAAGATCAAAAATCCGAAGTCTGTTAGATTGCATCTGTTGAATATACCCGAAGTCGTGAAGGGTATCATATAGTCGGCTCCGTCGGTAGTAATTACTGACTTTCTGATCGATTGGAGACTCTATGTAAATAATAATCTCTTTTTAAATATCACATTTCCTTAAATTCAATACCATCGATGACACTGTACCGTGAACGTTGTCATTATACCCCCGAAAGAGTGTCATTGTATCCGTAGTATTTGTCATAATGAATAATGTCTGTTTCTTTCGGAAAATTATCGAAACCAATACAAATGCAAAAAAAAACAAAACAGATGAGAGCTGAACAGAGTAAAAAGAAACCTACAGGACATTTGACGCTGTCTGTCGTTTGATAATGCTGCTGCTGCAGCTCGTACCTCCAAATACATTGAACATCTGTAAAACTAGATGGTAGGGACAAATTGCAATGGTAAAGAAATGCCATTGCTCCAGAAGTGCAACAAATGGAAACAAAATCAACACAGAAAAACACAACAGGAACAAAAAACGTCCATAGAAAACCAAACCAAATACCCTATTCGAGGACATTGTATAGTGTTGCAACACATAAACAACAGTAGCAACAAAATCTAGACAGCAGGAGGGCAGTATAGTCATTAAAAAGGATCAACTATCAAAGAAACGTTGTGTTTGCTTCCCGTGTTGCAATACCCTGTTGTTCGTTGGCTTCGTGTGGCAACAAATTATAGTTTCTTTTTTTTCCACTCTTCTTCTTCTTCCTACTCCTCTTTAATTTGGAATATTTGTAGAGCATAATGAATGCATGAAAGAATGAATGTATGCCCAGCCAAAGGGGATATTGAGATTTCTTGTATTCGATTGAGTTCAATAGAATTTTCATATCATACAGAAATTCTAAAATTTAATTCCTAAAGGATCTTAAATGACATTTGTAGACGATTGCTTTTTATACATTTTCTGTTATTCGGTAATACAGATACATTTTTCTTTATCAAACTCTTTAAGTAGAAACATGTCCTTATACTACTGTAATATGTTAATACTAACAAACTTGAAACCGGATATTGATAAACTTTTTAACATATAGCCTCGAGATTTTTTTGTCGATACTTAAAAGTTTTCTTTTCTTTCCTTCCATCCATTAAGTTATGAGGCAACATTTTTATTAAAACTTATTTTTAGTGTACATCTCTTCCCGTAAATGTCCTTTTTATTTCCTAATAGCTTGAGGAAAAACACCCAATTTCCTTTTGATTGTATCGCACGCTTATCAAACGTTTGTTACAAAGTTGTTTGCTTAATGCGGATATTGATATTTAACATTATGTGACGGAAGCCGACGCCGGCCTAAGTATTAAATCATGTAATTCCTGATAAGTTAATCTGCTTATTTGAATCCAACATATTTCGGATATTAAATTTTGAAGTGTTGATGTGCAGTCAATTTAAAAACAAAAACATGTTTTCTCATGTTGATTGAAATACAAATTAAGTATAGTGAATACTTCCGGACTCTATGATAAGGATGCCATAACTCTCATCTTTGGAAAAATAGTCGAATCTGAATTTGTCAGATTTCGGGATTTTTTTTTCTAGGTAGATTTCTACTCCACGGGCATCTGTTCTGTAGGGATTTGTGTCCTTGTGGAACATTCAATAAGACATACATAACCAGTATGTAAAGTAGTAAAGTCGGCCTAGGCCGACTATATACTATTCTAACAGACGTCGCATTGACATGAAATTGGATGAACTAAATTATGTGATCTATATATAAATGTTAACCGACTTAGATCAATCCATTAACACGTCATTCTATAACCTATACTAAACTCTTCATTAGGATATATAGAGAATTAGACAAAATTATGTAAATTATGTGCATACAATAATTTGGACAAAATTCTGTGGCAATTGGCCTAAAATTGGGTCTTTGATGCACCATTTACTTAAAATCGGATAATACTATATATGGGAGCTAAGCGATTGCAACGAAACTTGTCACAGTTTAGGTAATACTAATTTCAGTGCGTTTTATGCCTTTCGGACATATTTTTGGGTCCTTGGTGCATCACTTACGTAAATTCGGAAGAAAGTATATATAGGAGCTATATCCAAATCGGAACTGATTTTCACGAAACTTAGCACACATCATTCTGGACTTAAGGGTACTTCCCCTATTCTCGATTTTAAATTTTCAAGATTCTCATTGGGCTGGTAAATGAATACCAATGCATGTTAAGGTTTGTAACATTACACATATAGTAGATGTCTGGCTCTCGTATGAACTAGGATTATTGACTTCGTACAACAATTAACAAAATGGCGGAACTTTGATTTTTTTGGAAAATCGCCTATTGTTGACAGCCCTATCCGTTCAGAGGTGTTTAAAGCCATGTCTGCGTTCGGTATTCCTGCAAAATTAATACGGCTATGCAGGATGATTTTAAGTGGCACAAGGTCAGCAGTTAAAGTAGGAATGGACCTATCGAAGCCCTTCAATACCGAACGAGGATTCAGACAAGTTGACAGTTTGTCGTGTGATCTTTTTAACATCCTACTGGAAAAGGTCATACGAGACGCAAAGGTGAGCAGAAATGGCACTCTGTACTCCAAACAACACTTGTTACTCGCCTACGCCGATGACATCGATATAATGGGTCGAACATTGCGAGCGGTAACAGCCACATTTGAACAAATTGAAAAAGAGTCTGCCAAAGTGGGTCTGGCAGTAAACGGCGAGAAGACCAACCTGATGGTACCAACTTCCAAACCCTCCTATATACCCCAAACCTACACCTCCACAGTGATACTAAATCTAAATTTCAGGATTCCAACTCTATCGCTTCACCCACAATTTAAATTGTACCAAATTTAGTACACCTAGTACAAATTTCTAAAACTTCCTACATACCCCAACCCTATACCCCCACAGTGTTCCTAAATCCAAGTTTCAGGATTCCAACTTTATCGGTTCACTCACAATTCAAATTGTACACATTACTACAAATTTCTAAAACTCAACAGAGATCCTGGCTTCAAATTTCATGATTCTAGCTCTATTGGTTCACCTAAAATTCAAACTGTACCAAATTTAGTACCATTTAGTAACCATAAGTATTATTTTCGTAAACTGAATCCTGACTCCAATTCCACACCCCTACAGTGATCCTGACTCCAAATTTCATTGTTCCCGCCCTATAGGACCACCCAAATCCAAACTGTACCGCTTATAGTACGATTTAGTACTTTTCGTAAACATAAGTAACAAATTTCCAAAACTACGTTCATATCCCAATCCTACAATCCGACGGTAATTTTAATTTCAAATTCCAGGATTCCAGTTCGATTTGTACCTCCAAATCAAATTTGTACCAAATATAGTACCATATAGTACCTTTCGTACACATGAGTACACTCACCCAAAATTTCAAGATTCTAGCTTCAGCCGTTTCGTCTGGGCGTTGATGAATCAGTCAGTCAACCACTTTACTCTTTTTTCATTAGTATAGATTAAATTTGTACCAAATATAGTACCATATAGTACTTTTCGTACACATGAGTAAGCGCATTCAAAACCATCTCCTTAAATGGACCCTACATCTCAACCTTAATTCACACTCCAAACTTCAAGTTTTTAACGCTATCCGTTCACATGCTACAGAATTGTACCAAATTTAGTACATTTTCGTACTTTTCGGATAGTTATAGTTCGAATTTCCAAAAACCCTTTGGTACATCTATCCTACACTCCATCAACGACCACCAAACCACATTTCAGAGTACTAGCTCCACCGGTTCGCCAAATGTTATCACATTTAGTACTTTTTAGTACTTTTCGTACCGTTCTAGTACGAATTTCCAAAAACCCAGCCTTATCTGTCACCTTTGGACCAAGGGTGACCCTCACCCATAATTTC
>NW_026873556.1:0-15008 GCF_032173495.1 Musca vetustissima | reverse complement strand
CATTTCGATAAAGAATGCATGAATTTGATCTATGTTTAACCGCAGAAGTAGCTACATGGGCTTTAATTTTACTTTTCGAAATTGGACTAGAAGGAGAACCTCTCATGTCTCGTAAACAAGCTAATGTTTGAATCCTTTCAGTGAGGAATTTGTTTAAGTCTTCCCACGACGATAGCGAAGATTTGTCTTTTATACTCTGCTCCCACAAAGCTGCAGTTATTTTAGGTAAACGGTGCTGACAAATATATACCAGAATTGGATCCCAGTGATCCGTAACTACATCATAGACGGACATAGCAGAAATGCAGCCGTTGATACCACGCTGTAGAATTTTTAAATTACAACCAGATTCAGATTCTATAAAGGGAAGGTCGAATAAGAGCTTGAGATGATTATTAACTAGAATACGTTTATTGTCGTACGTATTATTCAACGACTGCCAAGCCATAGCGAAACTTTTACGGGTGAGTGGAAACTTAGACACAATTTCCCCAGCTTCACATTTTGTTTTCTGAACTAAGTGACAAAGCCTCTCAATGTCACTTAGGCGAGAGTTATTAATAGATATTGCAAGTCCCTGAATGTGGGCCACGACAAGAAATCTCCATGAAAATCATCAATCTCACACGGTGGTAAGTTGAGATTATGCATGGTATTTGAAACGGTAGGTGTCAAACTCCAATTAGAAATCGAGATATCTGCAGGATTTGAAAATTCAGTTTGAACCATATTTGATGAATTTAGGATATTCATATTCAAACTATTACTAGAACTATTAAGATCATGAGGAGGCCGATTAGATGCACTACCGATTTGTTGAGGATTTGGAACTAAAGTAGTTTGCGGTGTGATAGCATTAACAACGACAGGAGTTTCAGAGGGAGATTTCACCGACTTAAGATTGTGAATCTTTTCATTAATCTCCGACAAACAATCAATGAAACTTAGGTTTGATGATTGGTACTTCGAATCGGCAGAAGAGATTTTTTCAGATGTTGTACCCTCTAGTGTCAACAAATAGTCAATACACTTGTCGTAAGTGTCTTTGACTTAAGACCATAACTCTTGAAGTTCCGAGCTTTGAATTTCAAAGCTGAATATCGTATGAGTTTCTGGCTTAAGCATATGGTATGAGGCAATAAATTTGACCACATTATCTGAAGCGCGAATAAATTGTGTCAATGGAGTGACCGACATGATTTTATTAAAAAACAAAAGATATCGAAGCAAAAAAGTCCAAAAAATCTATATTTTTAATATTTCAGGTCGACTAGAACCGAATGTAGGGTACACACTGTCGAATTTGCAATAGGGATCGATCAAATAATACAAAGATAGTCGATAGGAACTAATAAAAACAACAAATTCTGTGAAATTTCCAAAAAAGGAACAAAAATTTACGAAAATAATTGGAAAATCGAAATTAACGACAGTAGGGTGCACGAAATTTCAAATGATGCTATAATTTTACAGACAACTAATTTTTGTTGTAAATGTAAATATGTATTTTTTTTCGAAAAATATGTAAGAAATTTATTAAAATTGCCCAAAAATAGTTTTTAATTAACCACAAAGGAATGCTTTGAATGCTCTTGTAAAATGCTGAAAGTAAGGTACTTTTTATTAAAAAGTCCAAAAATCTACCTTAGACCAACAAATATAAAAATAATTTTTTATTAAATATCTTTTAAAATATTATTATATAAAATTTCACAATTTTTTTACTACGTACCCAATGTGCAGTGGTGAATAACGAATACCGCACAAAAGGGAATAAAACACAAGCAGTGTTGAGTGAGCGGCTAACGCACTACAAACAGACCAACGACAACGAATCAACAGAGATATGTGGGGAGAGCAAGATCTTGTTGGTACGTTTGTTTGTTAGTCGGCTCACACTAAACAAGGCGGCTGGAATGCGAGAATGATATTTGTTGTTGATATCACACGATCAACAGAACAACGAGAACGATCCAACAGTGAGAGTTGGGGAATGGATATGTTGTTGGTGTGATTGAGTGTTAAGTGGGCCACAAACGTCAAACATGTGCGTTCGATCGGTGTGAATCGAAGCAATGTTTGACGTGTGTGGTACGGTATTCATACCGATTTGCCGGTGCACACACCGATCGAAAGAAATTAAAAATTTTTAATTTTTCGTTGTGCGACGCACACATGTTTGTCGTCTGTGGCCTGGTGTGTGGATATTTTCTCATTTGTTGCGAAATTTCGTGGAGTGCGGATCAGCGGACAATGTCAAACATATGCAAAAAACGTTTTGGAAGATTTTTTGATATTTTTTTACACATATTCTACAGTGTGGCAAATAAAACTATTTTTCCCGGAATAAAATAAAAGTATTTAATAAATTTCTATTAAATAAAAATATTAAGTCTTTTTTCCGTCATCAACATCGCTGTCCATCTTAACGCTTCAAAAATAAATACGAAATGAAGTTTTGTGGATCCGTTTGACGTGTGTGGGCTAGGACCTTCGCACCGATCGAACGCACAAGTTTGACGTGTGTGGCCCACTTTAGCAAACAGACCTAGTATGATTGTTGGATAACTAGAATACGTTTATTGTCGTACGTATTATTCAACGACTGCCAAGCCATAGCGAAACTTTTACGGGTGAGTGGAAACTTAGACACAATTTCCCCAGCTTCACATTTTGTTTTCTGAACTAAGTGACAAAGCCTCTCAATGTCACTTAGGCGAGAGTTATTAATAGATATTGCAAGTCCCTGAATGTGGGCCACGACAAGAAATCTCCATGAAAATCATCAATCTCACACGGTGGTAAGTTGAGATTATGCATGGTATTTGAAACGGTAGGTGTCAAACTCCAATTAGAAATCGAGATATCTGCAGGATTTGAAAATTCAGTTTGAACCATATTTGATGAATTTAGGATATTCATATTCAAACTATTACTAGAACTATTAAGATCATGAGGAGGCCGATTAGATACACTACCGATTTGTTGAGGATTTGGAACTAAAGTAGTTTGCGGTGTGATAGCATTAACAACGACAGGAGTTTCAGAGGGAGATTTCACCGACTTAAGATTGTGAATCTTTTCATTAATCTCCGACAAACAATCAATGAAACTTAGGTTTGATGATTGGTACTTCGAATCGGCAGAAGAGATTTTTTCAGATGTTGTACCCTCTAGTGTCAACAAATAGTCAATACACTTGTCGTAAGTGTCTTTGACTTAAGACCATAACTCTTGAAGTTCCGAGCTTTGAATTTCAAAGCTGAATATCGTATGAGTTTCTGGCTTAAGCATATGGTATGAGGCAATAAATTTGACCACATTATCTGAAGCGCGAATAAATTGTGTCAATGGAGTGACCGACATGATTTTATTAAAAAACAAAAGATATCGAAGCAAAAAAGTCCAAAAAATCTATATTTTTAATATTTCAGTTCGACTAGAACCGAATGTAGGGTACACACTGTCGAATTTGCAATAGGGATCGATCAAATAATACAAAGATAGTCGATAGGAACTAATAAAAACAACAAATTCTGTGAAATTTCCAAAAAAGGAACAAAAATTTACGAAAATAATTGGAAAATCGAAATTAACGACAGTAGGGTGCACGAAATTTCAAATGATGCTATAATTTTACAGACAACTAATTTTTGTTGTAAATGTAAATATGTATTTTTTTTCGAAAAATATGTAAGAAATTTATTAAAATTGCCCAAAAATAGTTTTTAATTAACCACAAAGGAATGCTTTGAATGCTCTTGTAAAATGCTGAAAGTAAGGTACTTTTTATTAAAAAGTCCAAAAATCTACCTTAGACCAACAAATATAAAAATAATTTTTTATTAAATATCTTTTAAAATATTATTTATAAAATTTCACAATTTTTTTACTACGTACCCAATGTGCAGTGGTGAATAACGAGTACCGCACAAAAGGGAATAAAACACAAGCAGTGTTGAGTGAGCGGCTAACGCACTACAAACAGACCAACGACAACGAATCAACAGAGATATGTGGGGAGAGCAAGATCTTGTTGGTACGTTTGTTTGTTAGTCGGCTCACACTAAACAAGGCGGCTGGAATGCGAGAATGATATTTGTTGTTGATATCACACGATCAACAGAACAACGAGAACGATCCAACAGTGAGAGTTGGGGAATGGATATGTTGTTGGTGTGATTGAGTGTTAAGTGGGCCACAAACGTCAAACATGTGCGTTCGATCGGTGTGAATCGAAGCAATGTTTGACGTGTGTGGTACGGTATTCATACCGATTTGCCGGTGCACACACCGATCGAAAGAAATTAAAAATTTTTAATTTTTCGTTGTGCGACGCACACATGTTTGTCGTCTGTGGCCTGGTGTGTGGATATTTTCTCATTTGTTGCGAAATTTCGTGGAGTGCGGATCAGCGGACAATGTCAAACATATGCAAAAAACGTTTTGGAAGATTTTTTGATATTTTTTTACACATATTCTACAGTGTGGCAAATAAAACTATTTTTCCCGGAATAAAATAAAAGTATTTAATAAATTTCTATTAAATAAAAATATTAAGTCTTTTTTCCGTCATCAACATCGCTGTCCATCTTAACGCTTCAAAAATAAATACGAAATGAAGTTTTGTGGATCCGTTTGACGTGTGTGGGCTAGGACCTTCGCACCGATCGAACGCACAAGTTTGACGTGTGTGGCCCACTTTAGCAAACAGACCTAGTATGATTGTTGGTAGGTTTGAGAACAACAAAAGAATAAGGGCACGATGTGTGTTCGTATTGTTGTTAGTGCTTTTTCTCACTAGTGGCTGGCGAGTTAAACAAGAAAACGAGGTGTATATGTAGCCTTTGGTGAGAAATAACAAATAAGCACTACACAATCGATCAGTGGCAAACAAATTATGGCAAGAATATGAGACAATGTGTGGACTGTATATTTAGGAGCACGCGTTAAGGCAATTGTAGGGCGACAAGTACGTGATGTAGCGAAAATGTAGCAACAAATGGAATATTTATTTTTGTAAAGCGAAATGTAAAAACGAAAACACTCGCGGTATGCTCAATATAAAAGAAACTGAACTACGTACCTTTAAGTTTATGATGTTGTTTGTGTATGATGATACAGTTTTTGATGTTTATGGTTTTGGTGAATATGATGATGAGATGTTGTGTATGGTGAGGGGTGATGATGTTTTCTCCTTTAAAATAGCGACAAGTGCGAAATTGTTGGTAGATTATCCGACTTGATGGGATCAAAATGCAACAACAGTGCTAGGAAATATCCGGCTCGAACGGATCAAAATGTTGGTGTGATACCGATGAGGGGAGAAAAACCAAAAAGAGAAAGAAAAACAAAATAAAACAATTTGGTATTAGAATATGTATTTTCAAAACAAAAGAAACAAAACTTTACCTTAATGCGTGCGTGTTCGATCGAAAGCGAGGTTGCAAGTTTCAGCAACGAGAGTTAAAACAAGTTTAAACAACGAAAGTTAGAATGCAAGTGAGTCGCGGTGAGCAAATGTAGTGTAAACAAGGTCGAGATCACATCGACGACCGTAGCACTGGAAAGTCCTCTCTGCATCCGAACTGAGCGAATGTGACTTCTAGGAGAGAGCGTAGGAAAGAGCGAGAACTCTCTCCTACAATCCGAACCAGGCGAATGTGACTCCTAGAAGAAGTGCAGAGAAGATTCCCCCATTGACTCAAATGAGTGGCCAATTAATGTGAATAATAATTGGTATGCTACGGAAGGGGTGAACAACATATCGAACATATACATTGTCGTAAACAATGTATCGAACCTAAACATTGCCGCCCACCTTGCAGCGCTACAATGCAATGCAACATGAATTAGACTAAATCGCGACTTATTCTAGGTTAGTATTTGCATTGTGAATAAAATATATCGACAGGTATAGTAGTTCAGTTTTATTGAGCAGGTGCGGATATAATTCAATTTAAAATTATTTATTTTTCGACTATTTTGACAAAAAGAATACACAATGAAGTTATTCTTTACTATTTACAACTAATTTAGTATCTGGTCGACGAACAATTCCTTGTTGGACCTAGTATGATTGCTCATGACGGAGCACAACGACTTAATAAAATAGATTAGGAGCTAAGTATGATTCCATTTTATCGATAGATTCCTCGAGTGAGAGTGTAATTGAAGTAACTATTAGAAATGTTTACCAGTGAAGTCTATTGATAAGACTAAGAAGGAAATCGACTATCATAGGTTAATGTGGCGAACGAGGAAGAGTGACTAGATTGATGGCCCGATGCAAGTTGAACAGTATCGAAAGGGATCTAGAATTAAGCAAGTCTCTGTGCGAATAAGAACAAATTCTGTCATATGACAAACGCGACAACCCAAAAACGAGAAAGAGATGCCAAAAGGAAGCAGAACACAAAGGAGGAATGACTTCTAAGAAACTGCTTTAATTGAAAAGCAGACGAAGACATATAGAAATCTTTGACGATACGACACGCTGAATTCGTAAACAACTTAATATCAAAAGGCTCGAGTAAGTTTTTCCCCGAGAAAAAGCAGACATAGCTAGAGTACGTAGGCGGCTTTTCTCAAGGGGACCTGACTTAAAGCGATGGATAACCAACGAAATACAATTTTAGAGAACCAAATATTCGATACAAAGGCTACGAGGCTGATTTCCACCAGGAATGGAAATAGCGTGAACGAATTCTGAAAATGCAAACAATTTGGCAAGAAAACGGAACGATTAATGGTTGATGTTAAATCTATGACAGTGCTAGAGACAGGGAGCTTTGGGGACGGACGGATGCACTTTTCGAAAGAAAGGAAGACTGGTCTAGCAACGAAAATCTAGGTATGCGAGAATTATGAATATTAAATGAATTTTGACCGGACGCAACGACGATTATTCCTCTCACAGAACATGTCCGACGGCGAAGGATGCTTCAATTTAGGAACATAGGGAAGTCCCCATAGTCGGAGTAGTGTTCTGTGGCGAGATTCACCTCAGGAAAATCCAACGCAGTCCTGAAGACCTGGACTGAGGACGAGGGCATAGGACCAGTCAGAATCCAGCCGAATATCGTGTTTTGGGCTAAGAGTGAACCCAAAACATTTCGAAGAGCTGTGGATACAAATCTGCCCCTAACAACAAATCTACAGATCTACAATTGAAGAGGTGGGCATTGGCTAAAGGAAGATTGGTCCAGATATTTTTGGAAGAACGAAAGCAATTGCATCAACAAATAAAGAAGAATCTATGCGAGAACCGATGCGAAATGAACAATTTTTCTAAGAAGTGGCATAGGATGAACTATTTACACCAGAAACGGTGGCAGAGGTTGGCTGAGTGGGCAATTTGAGACGTTTTTGTAAATGTTCAGATATGAACGAAGCCTCTGAGCCAGGGTCGATTCAAGAAACTCCGGAATGAACAATGTTGACCATAGCCGTACCCAACAAGACATTTCGATTTTGGGAGGTATGGAACTGCCCCTAACAACAAATCTACATGTGGAGGATTGTCGCTACAATTGAAGAGGTGGGCATTGGCTAAAGGTGCTGACAAATATATACCAAACAATAGAAGTAAGGTTACCAGATTCAGATTCTAAGGGGCACTGGAGGAAGATTATCCAGATATTTTTGGAAGAACGAAAGCAATTGCATCAACAAATAAAGAAGAATATATGCGAGAACCGATGCGAAATGAACAATTTTTCTAAGAAGTGGCATAGGATGAACTATTTACACCAGAAACGGTGGCAGGGGTTTAGGATATTCATATTCAAACTATTACTAGAACTATTAAGATCATGAGGAGGCCGATTATTGCTATTCCAAAGGTACCTAATCCTGAAAGTTTTGATCATTTTAGACCGATAGCAATTCTATCGTCACTGGATAAAATAATTGAGAGAATTATGCATAAACAATTAATGGGCTATTTAGAAGGGGAGTCTTTAATATATCGTTCCCAGTTTGCTTACGTAAAAGGGGGTGGCACGGACATGGCTATTGTTAAGGTGATTAATATAAAATGTGATGGACTTGATCACGGATATGCTGGAGTTGCAGGATTATTCTATGACTTCAGTAAGGCGTTTGATCTGGTTGATCATTATGTTTTACTTAATAAGCTAACTTACTTCGGCATCAGAGGTAGAGAGCTTGAACTAATTAGGAGTTACTTCGACAATAGAACACAATTTGTACAGGTGGGACGTAGCAGGAGTTCCGTACGATCTATTAAAAGCGGAGTTCCTCAGGGTAGTATTTTGGGACCGCTGTTGTTCATGCTGTACATCAATGATATTAATAATCGTGGGCTTGTGGGGTCAATAGTGATGTTTGCAGATGACATTGCAATTTTTTATCCCTATGCACATGAAAAAGTGCTACGGGTGCAATTGGAGAGAGATTCTTCTCTAGTTGCCGAGTTTGCTAGAATTAATAGGCTGGTTTTAAAAAAAAACAAGACCAGACTTTTAAGATTTAGACCAGATTTTCCTCAGATGAATCATGACTTTGAATTTTTTCTTGAGGGTAGTCTTGTGCAGGAGGCAAATGAAATTAAATACTTAGGTATATAAATGAAGAGCAATTTGAAGTGGAATGACCACATTCATTATATTAAACGGAAAATTGCTAGTGCCATTGGAGTTTTATTTAAACTAAGGAGGAAATTGAATGTTGATACAAGACTTTTGATTTACAAAGCGTTAATTCATTCTCGCCTTGAACATTTGGTCATTGTGTACGCGCATAAAGTAACAAGTGGATTAATATCTTTACAGAAATTGCAAAATAAAGCTTTGCGCTGTGTCTATAATTTGCCAAATCGGTACAACACAATGTCGTTGTATAAAGATTACGCAAAAAAAAAATTGCCCATTCGAGGCTTATGTAGGAAACATTTACTAGTATATGTGTACAAATCAGTCAACAATATAGGTAATAGAGCAATAACGTTCAATGAAAATACAAACGTCTTTAATACCAGAAACTCGTCAAATTTAAAAATTCCAAGATGTAGACTAGAAGTTACTAGACAACGCATTGAATATGCGGGCAGTGTTGAATTTAATAAATTGCCTGTGTTTATAAAACATAGTAATACTTTATCCATTTTTAAGAGTCGTTTAAAAGATTATATGTTATCTAATTTGGGTATGCTTCTCTGACACTTTGCTATATTTAATTTTTTTTCTCATATTTAAATATTAGTAATTTTAACATTATTTGATATTTTAATGGTTTAATTCCTTTGTTGCCAACTGGCCCTATTATGTCAATTTTGGCGCGGGCCACATTGTAAATGTTTTTATAATATTTAATAAATTTGGAATAATTATAAAAAAAAAGATGCACTACCGATTTGTTGAGGATTTGGAACTAAAGTAGTTTGCGGTGTGCTAGCATTAACAACGACAGGAGTTTCAGAGGAAGATTTCACCGACTTAAGATTGTGAATCTTTTCATTGATCTCCGACAAACAATCAATGAAACTTAGGTTTGATGATTGGTACTTCGAATCGGCAGAAGAGATTTTTTCAGATGTTGTACCCTCTAGTGCCAACAAATAGTCAATACACTTGTCGTAAGTGTCTTTGACTTAAGACCATAACTCTTGAAGTTCCGAGCTTTGAATTTCAAGGCTGAATATCGTATGAGTTTCTGGCTTAAGCATATGGTATGAGGCAATAAATTTGACCACATTATCTGAAGCGCGAATAAATTGTGTCAATGGAGTGACCGACATGATTCTATTAAAAAACAAAAGATATCGAAGCAAAAAAGTCCAAAAAATCTATATTTTTAATATTTCAGGTCGACTAGAACCGAATGTAGGGTACACACTGTCGAATTTGCAATAGGGATCGATCAAATAATACAAAGATAGTCGATAGGAACTAATAAAAACAACAAATTCTGTGAAATTTCCAAAAAAAGAAACAAAAATTTACGAAAATAATTGGAAAATCGAAATTAACGACAGTAGGGTGCACGAAATTTCAAATGATGCTATAATTTTACAGACAACTAATTTTTGTTGTAAATGTAAATATGTATTTTTTTTTCGAAAAATATGTAAGAAATTTATTAAAATTGCCCAAAAATAGTTTTTAATTAACCACAAAGGAATGCTTTGAATGCTAAAATGCTGAAAGTAAGGTACTTTTTATTAAAAAGTCCAAAAATCTACCTTAGACCAACAAATATAAAAATAATTTTTTATTAAATATCTTTTAAAATATTATTTATAAAATTTCACAATTTTTTTACTACGTACCCAATGTGCAGTGGTGAATAACGAATACCGCACAAAAGGGAATAAAACACAAGCAGTGTTGAGTGAGCGGCTAACGCACTACAAACAGACCAACGACAACGAATCAACAGAGATGTGTGGGGAGAGCAAGATCTTGTTGGTACGTTTGTTTGTTAGTCGGCTCACACTAAACAAGGCGGCTGGAATGCGAGAATGATATTTGTTGTTGATATCACACGATCAACAGAACAACGAGAACGATCCAACAGTGAGAGTTGGGGAATGGATATGTTGTTGGTGTGATTGAGTGTTAAGTGGCCCACAAACGTCAAACATGTGCGTTCGATCGGTGTGAATCGAAGCAATGTTTGACGTGTGTGGTACGGTATTCATACCGATTTGCCGGTGCGCACACCGATCGAAAGAAATTAAAAATTTTTAATTTTTCGTTGTGCGACGCGCACATGTTTGTCGTCTGTGGCCTGGTGTGTGGATATTTTCTCATTTGTTGCGAAATTTCGTGGAGTGCGGATCAGCGGACAATGTCAAACATATGCAAAAAACGTTTTGGAAGATTTTTTGATATTTTTTTACACATATTCTACAGTGTGGCAAATAAAACTATTTTTCCCGGAATAAAATAAAAGTATTTAATAAACTTCTATTAAATAAAAATATTAAGTCTTTTTTCCGTCATCACTATCGCTGTCCATCTTAACGCTTAAAAAATAAATACGAAATGAAGTTTTGTGGATCCGTTTGACGTGTGTGGGCTAGGACCTTCGCACCGATCGAACGCACAAGTTTGACGTGTGTGGCCCACTTTAGCAAACAAACGAGAGTTAGAATGCAAGTTTAAACAACGAAAGTTAGAATGCACTGGAAAGTCCTCTCTGCATCTGAACTGAGCGAATGTGACTTCTAGGAGAGATCGTAGGAAAGAGCGAGAACTCTCTCCTACAATCCGAACCAGGCGAATGTGACTCCTAGAAGAAGTGCAGAGAAGATTCCCCCATTGACTCAAATGAGTGGCCAATTAATGTGAATAATAATTGGTATGCTACGGAAGGGGTGAACAACATATCGAACATATACATTGTCGTAAACAATGTATCGAACCTAAACATTGCCGCCCACCTTGCAGCGCTACAATGCAATGCAACATGAATTAGACTAAATCGCGACTTATTCTAGGTTAGTATTTACATTGTGAGTAAAATATATCGACAGGTATAGTAGTTCAGTTTTATTGAGCAGGTGCGGATATAATTCAATTTAAAATTATTTATTTTTCGACTATTTTGACAAAAAGAATACACGATGAAGTTATTCTTTACTATTTACAACTAATTTAGTATCTGGTCGACGAACAATTCCTTGTTGGACCTAGTATGATTGCTCATGACGGAGCACAACGACTTAATAAAATTGATTAGGAGCTAAGTATGATTCCATTTTATCGATAGATTCCTCGAGTGAGAGTGTAATTGAAGTAACTATTAGAAATGTTTACCAGTGAAGTCTATTGATAAGACTTAGAAGGAAATCGACTATCATAGGTTAATGTGGCGAACGCGGAAGAGTGACTAGATTGATGGCCCGATGCAAGTTGAACAGTATCGAAAGGGATCTAGAATTAAGCATGTCTCTGTGCGAATAAGAACAAATTCTGTCATATGACAAACGCGACAACCCAAAAACGAGAAAGAGATGCCAAAAGGAAGCAGAACACAAAGGAGGAATGACTTCTATGAAACTGCTTTAATTGAAAAGCAGACGAAGACATATAGAAATCTTTGACGATACGAAACGCTGAATTCGTAAATAACTTAATATCAAAAGGCTCGAGTAAGTTTTTCCCCGAGAAAAAGCAGACATAGCTAGAGTACGTAGGCGGCTTTTCTCAAGGGGACCTGACTGAAGGGAACCCCCCCCCCCCATTCTCGATTTTTTATTTTTAAGATTTTTAATGGGCTGGTAAATGAATACCAATGCGTGTTAAGTTTTGTAACTTTGCACATATATATTTGAAGATTTAAAAAGGAAGAAAACTAATTTACAAAAATTTTTTGTTGTTGTTTTGTTGTTGTTTTTTGTGATCAAAGAAAAGTCCTTACTTTTGATGGCGGGCATGATAACTCCTCACTGGAACATCGGAATCCGAAAATTCCAACGGTGTTTGAAAGAGTACATGTCTGGCTCTCGTATGAACTAGGATTATTGACCTCGCTCTAAAATTAACAAAATGGCGGACCTTTGAAAAAATATTTTTGGAAAATCGCCGATTTTTTACCAAAAACCAAGTTAAAAAATAAGGAAGATCTTCACCGATTGGCTTTATCCTAGTTCATACGATAGCTATACACTCACAGAGAAACGTGTAAAAATTTGAAATCGATTGGGTTCTTAGTTTTTGAGTTATCGTGCCCGCCATTCGCAAAAAAATGTTTAGAGAAAAACGCGTTTAAAGTTTGAGAAGCCCTTCAGCCGTCACTTGATACTGACACAATAAATCGGCTATATCTTCAAGAGTTCTTGAGATTTTACCTTGAAATTTTGCAGGGACATTGTTGAATTAGTGTAGATTGGAATTAAGTCAACAAAAATGTTGACCCCGAGAATGGGGGGGTCCCCTTAAAACGATGGATAACCAACGAAATACAATTTTAGAGAACCATATATTGGATACAAAGGCTACGAGGCTGATTTCCACCAGGAATGGAAATAGCGTGAACGAATTCTGAAAATGCAAACAATTTGGCAAGAAAACCGAACGATTAATGGTTGATGTTAAATCTATGACAGTGCTAGAGACAGGGAACTTTGGGGACGGACGGATGCACTTTTCGAGTGTTCTGTGGCGAGATTCACCTCAGGAAAATCCAACGCAGTCCTGAAGACCTGGACTGAGGACGAAGGCATAGGACCTGTCAGAATCCAGCCGAATATCGTGTTTTGGGCTAAGAGGGAACCCAAAACATTTCGTTGCGTCCCTTCCTTCAAGATCTGTGGATACAAATCTGCCCCTAACAACAAATCTACAGATCTACAATTGAAGAGGTGGGCATTGGCTAAAGGAAGATTGGGCAAACAAGAAGTAAGGTTAGAACTAAGGGGCACTGAAGGAAGATTTCCAGATATTTTTGGAAGAACGAAAGCAATTGCATCAACAAATAAAGAAGAATCTATGCGAGAACCGATGCGAAATGAACAATTTTTCTAAGAAGTGTCATAGGATGAACTATTTACACCAGAAACGGTGGCAGTGGTTGGCTGAGTGGGCAATTTGAGACGTTTTTGTAAATGTTCAGATATGAACGAAGCCTCTGAGCCAGGGTCGATAAGAGCTCGAACAGGATGCGAAACTCCGGAATGAACAATGTTGACCATAGCCGTACCCAACAAGACATTTCGATTTTGGGAGGTATGGAACACCTGACTATTTACTACTCTAGGACTGGTGCCAGTATAAGTTGATGCCACATTACCATCTACTTGTGGAGGATTGTCGCGATAGAATTCGAAGGCCTAGACGATAGAGGAGAACCAAGTATGGATGATTGAGGAGAACCAATCCTAGATGATGGGGTAGAACCATTCCTATACGATTGAGGAGAAGCAGTAGGCCTATGCAACATAGTATGATGGCGAATTTTACAAATATTACAGTTATGGATACTGGCACAATTTTACAATAACTTGTCTTTTATTTAAACAATAACCCTGTTTCTTAGCCACTTCAAACGGACATAGCAGAAATGCAGCCGTTGATACCACGCTGTAGAATTTTTAAATTACAACCAGATTCAGATTCTATAAAGGGAAGGTCGAATAAGAGCTTGAGATGATTATTAACTAGAATACGTTTATTGTCGTACGTATTATTCAACGACTGCCAAGCCATAGCGAAACTTTTACGGGTGAGTGGAAACTTAGACACGACTTCCCCAGCTTCACATTTTGTTTTCTGAACTAAGTGACAAAGCCTCTCAATGTCACTTAGGCGAGAGTTATTAATAGATATTGCAAGTCCCTGAATGTGGGCCACGACAAGAAATCTCCATGAAAATCATCAATCTCGCACGGTGGTAAGTTGAGATTATGCATGGTATTTGAAACGTTAGGTGTCAAACTCCAATTAGAAATCGAGATATCTGCAGGATTTGAAAATTCAGTTTGAACCATATTTGATGAATTTAGGATATTCAAACTATTACTAGAACTATTATCCAAACTATTACTAGAACTATTAAGATCATGAGGAGGCCGATTAGATGCACTACCGATTTGTTGAGGATTTGGAACTAAAGTAGTTGGCGGTGTGCTAGCATTAACAACGACAGGAGTTTCAGAGGGAGATTTCACCGACTTAAGATTGTGAATCTTTTCATTGATCTCCGACAAACAATCAATTAAACTTAGGTTTGATGATTGGTACTTCGAATCGGCAGAAGAGATTTTTTCAGATGTTGTACCCTCTAGTGTCAACAAATAGTCAATACACTTGTCGTAAGTGTCTTTGACTTAAGACCATAACTCTTGAAGTTCCGAGCTTTGAATTTAAGCATATGGTATGAGGCAATAAATTTGACCACATTATCTGAAGCGCGAATAAATTGTGTCAATGGAGTGACCGACATGATTCTATTAAAAAACAAAAGATATCGAAGCAAAAAAGTCCAAAAAATCTATATTTTTAATATTTCAGGTCGACTAGAACCGAATGTAGGGTACACAC
>NW_026873555.1:0-14829 GCF_032173495.1 Musca vetustissima | reverse complement strand
GTACACTGGCTTCAACTTCCTGTGTGCATTTGCCACCTTCCAATTTAGCCCTATTTCTATTTAGTTGTTTTACCTACTTCCTGCGAATTACAATTTGTACAGGTGGTCTCCCACTTGCCCTCTATAGCTCAACTTTGAGAATGTGATTGCAGTCATGGTGTTGAATAAGACTATTAATGTACGGCCCATTTTCATTGCACTTTTAATAGTTAAAAGCTCCAGTTTTTATAGATATACATTATTTAATTGGCACAACAATGTCTGTAATATTAGCAACCATTTGCTTGGAAAACTCCTTACCATCGCTGCTTGACGGGCCTCATACAAAGACGTCAATTCATCCGGATGTTTCTTTACTTCCATTTCCAGGGCTTCTCTGTTTATCCTCAGCTGCCACCAATTCGGACTTGATTTATTTTAAAGGTCCATATTATTTGTGCCATAAATCTGCATATTTTCAAAAATTATACTATTTTAACCCTAACTAAAATAGGATCCTTTATTTAAGTAATATTTTCCAAATATTTATATTCTCCGAATTTAATCTAGGCTTCATAAGTTCTTTCCTCAATTAAACAATTACATTTAGTAGCCGCCTTTCAGCTAATTAAATTGTTACAGTTTTAATTGTGTTTGCTAATTTATTTTACAAATATTAACCCTTTTTTTATTCGCCTACACTTATTTGCTCCACTCTCTCTCCCTTTCTTCCTCTGGGTAAATATAATTTTGTAGCATTTTAAGAGTCATCATGAGGTTGATTGTCCGTCTCAATTAATAATATACACATGAGAGAGATTGACATTAAACATAACTTTCCATTTTAAATGGTCATTTACTTTGTGTGTGTATGTAGATATATATGTGTGAGTGTGTAACTATATCCTTAAATAGTTCAACTCTTTGGAGAATATCACAGACACCACGGTTCACTTTCTTCAACTTCTCAGCGGGATCTCTCCCCATAGAAATAAGTGTCCTTTGGCTCACAGGACTTTGGTTTACCATACTTGTCATTTCCACTGGCCGCCACATCACATTTGTGGCCATGTTTTGGATGATGCAGACGGTAGAATTTTCGGTAGTTGTCCCTGGCCTTTTGTGACTGTCAGTCAGGCAGTCAGTCATCATTCTGGGGTCCTTTTGAGTCCTTAACGTTTTTTTTTCCTACATATTTACATTGTCCTACACACTTGATTTCATACAATCAACTGTGTCGGTTATACAAATATTTTGCTCATTTGCCTCCCGTCAAATAAAAACAAAGCAGTGAAGGACGAGGACCAGCTAACACTCACAATCACAGATAAAAACATTTCACTCCCGCAAAGATATATTTTAAATAAATATCCTGTGAACATTTGCCAATGAGGGCACGGGGACGCAAGGATGCGCCTTAGCTAACTGCCGCACTAGTAACGGCATTGAAAGAGCAAATAAAAGTTTTTCAAAAACTAATTAAACCGATAAGAGTGGCAAAGGCTGCTCAGTGGAATAAGCAACGGCATACGACGACGACTCCGACTTCCTGCTAAACCGCATACGCTGCTCGTCGGCTCAAGTGGTGGCAAGTGGAAACAAATAAAAAGGCGCAAGAAAACCGATGAGGGCATGAATAAATAAGAAGACAAGACGCACCGAAGCGACATGAACGACGACGCACATCCGCAGTCGGTACATAGAAATAGAAGTGAATAAGAATATCATCGAATGTAGGTTGTTAGAATTTTCTCAGGAAAATAACATATTACACTGAGAGAAATGGGTTGGATTTCCGGAAGTATCGGAATAACTAAAAGCTCCAACCACTTCGTTTCCTCCGCAGTTTATTCACTCACTACGAATAAATAGAACATTTTAAGATAATGATATATTTGTAGCATTATCTTCTTGACGTTGTCAATAGTTTTAGACAGGATAACTTAAAGTTCTAACCATTTCTTTTCGGCTGCAGATGACGTTTTGAAAAACGTTGAAAGGCCGAATTGTCTAATAATTCTCCTTTTCTCCTTCCCAGGGAGCATTATTATACCTTTGGGAATGTAATAGACGTCGTCGTGTTGAATGAAACAATGAATGTATGGATCGTCCAATGCATTTCTAGCATTATCATCTCCAGATCAGGTGTGTTTCCTCCTGGCGATTGACTTTACACTTCTAATAGGTAAAATCTTCAGTTTTTTGTGGCTATACAGAGTTTTATCTATTACCTTGCAGCAACGGCTGTCATAACAAAGGAGCTCGGAGCGCACAATTCTTGAAATGTAAGTTCGTAAGTGGTGTTACGAAGTGAATGCTAATGTTGTCGTCAACGGTAAACGTTCTGCTAATAATGAGAGATCATTGTTCTGTAGGATAGAGCGGTCGTAGGTTTATTTGTATATATGTGACGTATGTCACGTTTCAAGCACAGTTTGCTACGGACAAAGTTGATGTTGAAGCAATGGAGCACATCATTCATGATAACACGATCAAGAACATTGAGCTGTACACTGATGAACTTGCTCCAAACGAACTACAACGCCTATTTTGATGCTTTTGGTAACAGCAACAATCATAATGTAGATGTTTTTATGTCACGGATTGTTTTGTCATTTTCGAGGTTGTTCCGCATTTAACTGGAGAACATCTCTCAGTGTGTCTTAAATATATCGTTAGAATACGAGACACCCCGTAGTCTCTGTTCAACGCCCGATAATGTAACGTTCCTTCTGGTTTAATGAAATGATCTCCGTAACATGATTGGCAAGATGAGGCTTTTATGAGTCGAATAGAGAATTATGGTTGTTGTGATCCAGGAAACATAACTAACCGAAAACTGTAGCATACAGCATAGGGTAGTGACAACGCTGTGCGAAAGGATCGTACCAGAAGCGGAGCTTGGGGTCTTGTATAATTGTTACACCACTCTGTCCAGTACAGACCGATCTCACTTAAGGTAGACTCTTGTGACCCAAACATTGAATGTGCGGAAGTAGCCGTCAAGTGTGGACCTGCTGAGGTTGAGCTTCGTAATGTGTACATACCGCCGATGTATAGTTATATGCTGCTTTATTTGCCAAATATTAATCCACATTTGGATAGTCCTAGGCAATTACCAGAGGGACTCCACGTTGGTCCAGCAAATAGGTAACTCAACACTTTGCAACTTAACATGTAACACGTCAACCTGCCGATTTTTCGGTTCAGAACACCTGCCCATCATCGTCTCTGGTACCCTCCTGATCCACCCACCTTTTGAACGCCCTAATTTTTATTAACCACGAGAAAGACAGTGGATCATGAATGTTCGTGTAGCATGTCAATTGGCAAGAGTTCAGAGATTTTACCAATCATGACTTCAGATCACTGCTTATTCTTTCTGATGTTTGAATAGCATAAAGAAATTTCCGGGATCCTATCAGGAGAATTGCTCAATCCTTCTGATGTTCAGGTTTTCCATGGTAAAGTAAATTAGCAAGAGTTCATAGATTTTAAAAATCATGCAGAGAACTGCCAATTCCTTCTGATGTTTGAATAGCAGAAAGAAATTTCCGGGATGTCATCAGAATTCTCAACAGAGGCAGACGGATTAGCAAATGATGAGCTTCGTTACCAACCTTACCGATCAGGAAATCAATTGAGTTTAATCGGAAAGAGTGGCTGGAACATTTGAAGTGTTGCTAAATCTTTATTAGATGGAGTAAATTATGCCCAACGAATGCAGAAAAAATGCATCGGTTATGTAGTTCTCGAACTCAGGAAGAAAGGGTGAGGTATTTTGTCTAATTTAATGGTTCTGAGAAGATCGGCTCATGTTAATTTTGCCAGATTTGCCCCCCAAATCGATATTGCGAAGAGAAAAGGTCATTAGATTAGTCGAGCATAAGCGAGGCAAAAGAGGCTGGAACATCGGTACCGGATTGAAAAAATGGCAAAGTACCCAGGAAGAAAGGATGATCGAAAATTGTGGGCAACTTTAAATATCTCTCGAAGAAAGGATTAGAGGTATTTTGCATCATTAAACACAGCAGAGATCTGAAGATGTACTCATGTTATTTTAACCGGAATATTCTACAGCATCCTGAGGGCGAAGAGGAGGAACTGCTACAATTTGTGTTGGAGGATGTGAAAAAAATTATCCACGGCTCTTGATCCTGTTGGAATTTCTATGGTGATGTTAAAGCAACTGGATGAATCAGGATAGGAGTATCTGGCAAAGAGCATCAATTTATCGTTAGCCAGTAGCTAGTAGTAGTCGCCAGTAGCTAAGACTCTTGAGATTTCCAGGCATTATATATTTGCTACTAACTTAGTGATCATCAACACGGACCCTATGGGATGATATCTTCGTAACTGTTTAACCTCTAGTATCATCTACACGGACTCCATGGGATGATATATCCGTTACTGTTTAACATCTAGTGCTCCTCGCCAACCTGCCAGCATTGAGATCATAACGTATGTCGGTGATTTTACGTTTATGGCGCCCAATTGATGATATATACGATAGGTATTAAAATATCCGACATACGGCTATACACAACCTAGATTGGTTTTGAAACAACTGTCATCAGCCGTAGCCCCTTAAATTCGTATTGGACTCGATTTTATGTCGCAGTACATAAAATTTGTCCGGCTTGTTAGGCATCAGATTTGGAGGTTATGATTCAGAATTTCTCACTGTGCAACAAAATCTCCCTATACTGTTAATTAAAATGTACAAGTTTGTGTGTGTGTATTCCGAAGTGAACATTTCAGGCAGTTACGGAACAATGCTACAACAACAGCACCAGAAATAATTGTGTGAACAAGACTTAGTGGCGATGGTAGTGATGATGATGATTCTAGGCGGAAAGCCCACAGCTGCAACGATGTCAGTGCACACAGAGTGCCACAGGAAAAGTGTAAGTGTTGCAGCAGCATTCAATGCGCCACAATAAGTGTGTTCTGGGAAGGAATCTACTTGCCAGATGGCCAAAAACATGAAATGCTGCAGTAAACATTTTAAATGTTGGCTGCGTGCCGGTTTGCTCGGCTGCCTGCCTGACTGACTATTGGAAATACTAGAAGGAAACTTAAGGAGATATTTTCTACTGGCAAACAGAGTGTGTGTGTGAGGCCCGCTTAAATACTTTGCAAGACAAGGAAAAGAGGCCATAGTTTTCTTGGTAAATTAAATAGAAAGGACTAAGGATGTGTGTGTCCGTTCGTTTTGAAGATGCGGTCCACTGTTTACATTGTGCGTATGTACATATTGCAGATATCTGCCGCTGCTGGTCTATTCCCCTTTTTGCTTCAGCTGAATGAAGCAGCTAAAGTTCGTTCTGACCAGTCATTGCTGGTATTTGCATTTCCTCAGCGGCTGTTAAGTTTTCCTTCTTTGTTTTTTTTTTTTTGGGTTTTCTCCCGCAACTTCTTATGATATTTACGCATTTGTTTTTCCAACATTTTCCTTGGATCTTTTTTTCGAAATAGTTTAAAACATTAGTAGATTCTAATCTCATTTTGGATGAAACCTAGCAATAAGAAGTGCATTTTCTCGTTTGTTTGTCTGTTCGATTCGTTTTTCCATGGCTTCTTCTTCTTGGGAAAACTTTTCTTATTTTGCTCATTTGCCACAACTGTGATGTCCGCTGTCCATGGCCATTTAATGTCGGGTCGGGAAGATAGCTTGGGTTATACGCACTCACTGTTTTAAATGGAAATTTTGTATTCTTTGTGGCTGACAAATGTTCCCTATACTTTATCTATTTATCTGAATGCTTAACCGACCGACCGACTGCCTGTCCTGCAGTCCGTCTGTGAAGTTTGCATCTGCAATTTAAACTCATTAGTGGCTGTTAAACTATCAGAGAATGTATAATTGTTGGTGTGAATGTGTGTGTGTGGTTATATGATTGTAAATATATATGTATGTGTGTGTGAGTTTGAGGAAGTTAGGTTAAGTGTTTGTCTGTGTTTTTCTTGTTTAAACATAACCATTTGTCCGAGTATCTTTTAAAGTTATTCATGACTTTAATTTCTATAATTATGCATAGCTCCCATCATAATCTAGTCTTAATTGTCTTCCATTTGATAGCCCTCTCTCTCTCTTGGAGTTTGATTAAAATTCTTAAAGTTTGAAGTTTCTTTCAGGAGGAAAAAATTCTGTTCTCGAAGTTTAATAATTATCCAAATAAGGATATAAAAATGTAGAGGATATTCCAAATAGTGTCTTTAAATGGATTTTTTTTGAAACAGTGTTTGTAAATTTCTAATAATCAGTGTTCTCTCTTACAGAATCGAAGTCGAATCGAAGTATGGCCTTTGGAAGATCTTTACATCAATTTAATGACAATATACACAAACAATAGAAATAATTTATCTAAATATGTTGGGCGCCACTTAGATCTTAATAAAGTGGACAGGATACATTGAACAAATATCATGAGGAGGTGGTTCAAATACCTTAAATTATTCGGCGCTATTATACATGCCTTATATCATGGAGAAAGTGAAATACCAAACAACACAGGCTCTGTTTGGAAATTTGAGCTATGGCCTTGAACATACCAGAAATGACGCTTTAACTTTGTAAGGGGGCTCCGTAAAGGGGAGATCAGCGGAAACCGCTCTGCATGAGGAGGTAGACCACATTGAAAGCACCTTCGAGAAGAAAAAGTTTACTTTAGCTGTATGCATTGATATCGAGGGAACTTTTAATAATGTCGGCACTGAGTGACCATTTGAGCAGATCAAGCATTCATAGCATGTGGCTGATATGCTAAGGAATATATAGATAAACTGTAGCAAACAAGACATAAATATAGAGGACTAAGTAAGACTAGGGATACCGAAGGGAGTGATTTTTATCACCGCTGATGTGGATTGCCACAGTCAATAGTTTGTTAAGGAAATTTTGATAGTGACAATCCACAAATTTGAGCTAGGGCCTTGAACATACCAGAAATGACGCTTGTAAGGGGGCTCCGAAAGGGAAGATCAGCGGAAACCGCTCTGTATGAGGAGGTACACCACATTGAAAGCACCTTCGAGTAGAAAAAGTTTACTTTAGCTGTAGGCATTGATATCGAGGGAACTTTTAATAATGTCGACACTGAGTGACCATTTGAGCAGATCAAGCATTCATAGCCTGTGGCTGATATTCTAAAGAATATATAGATAAACTGTATCCTACAAGACATAAATATCGAGGACTAACTAAGTCTAGGGACACCGAAGGGAGTGATTTTTGTCATCGCTGATGTGGATTGCCACTATCAATAGTTTGTTAAGGATCTTAACTGAGGAGGGATTTGAAGCCGTCTGGGAACCCGAGGGTCTTAACGTAAATCCGACCAAGACGGGGATATGTCTCTTCACCAGAAAATAGGATAGCATGAAGAACCTATCTTTCAAAACAAAGCGATAACCATATCAAAGTTAAATATCTGGAGGTAATCTAGACTGAAAACTTTAATGGAAAGACTACACATAGAAACGGGTAGACAAAGTCCACATATGCTGGTCCTTCTGCAGAAGAGCGGCTGTCGCAGCTTTAAGTCTTAAAGGTAAGAACGAGTGGAGCAACTTCGCACATACCTGACCGCAACAAAATATAGAAATGCCACAATTACTATATATCAGACAGGGAATAGCGGAACACTAGCAAACATGCTCCCTGGTAACTGATGTTACACTGATGGCTTTTCTCAGTTAGCAGGAAAGTCGGGACTGAGATTTTTCATTAAAGAAATGAAAACTGAAATGTTACTTCGCCTATCAGATCACAATATGATCCTATAGGAGGAGGTTCAAGTTGTAACGCTGTGTCTGAGCTGTTTTAGTGCAAACTCTGGTCAGGATATAAAAAATATAATGACAGATAGTAAACAAGCTATAAAAGCAATAACCTCTAAAACAGTTAAACCCATAAAATTCTTCGAAATAGCGTTGGGACTGGGAAAAACACAAACATTTTATGGGGAGACCCAAATGAGGATAAGACAATGCAAATCCAGGCCCGCAAGTTTGAATGCGAGGAAGGCAACTGGTGTAGAGCATGTGGAGAAGACAGCCACTCTCCCGTCTTTTCAAGCTTCCGAACCCAATTTTTCGGAAATTATAACTATCGTAAAATAACCGACCTTAGGGAGTATGAATGGGAAAAAGTGAAGGTCTTCACAAACAGAATTCCTAGAATTTAAGTGCAACCAAATCCAAAGATGACTTCTAAATTTCTTCCTTTACAAGATCAGTTCGAGCTTTTTTCTGGGAATTGGAAATTCAATATTTGTAAATGTCTCCGGTACGCCTCGAATTCCAGCTTCTTAAAATTATTGTAATTATAAGTATTATAAGGCGGCAGAGCTATGGTAAGCATCGCAAAGCAAACCGAAGTTTTTGAGAGAGTTCCGAATATTCTAATGTAGGTCGAACTAGACCACAGACCTCAAGGTATAAATGATATATTATTAAATTATAATTTATTTGTTAATAACCTTCAAAATGTCAGATTTTAATTATTGAAGCCGTAATTTTGTCCCAATGACATGAATTTTGTCCATCTCGACAAAAATTACTTTGTAATTCCAAAATAAAAAAAACGGACATTAAATGACGATAAATCCATGTCTGACTGAGAAATAGTCCTCTTCGTCGGCGGGCGAGCGAAACAAGTGAATGGCCGATGATATTGTAATAATTTCAACAATATTGTGTTCGCAAAACGAGCGAGCCAAACAATCCTACAGCAACAACACGGCACAACAATATGTTATGAATTAAACAATGCCATGGACAGGAGATAAAAACCGATACAGAGGATACATAGCATTTCAGGCAACCAGCGAATTCAATGGCACGAACAAAAGAATTTATCATCATTGTCATAATCGGGAGCTGAAGCAGAAGCTGGAACATATCAATGTTAGTAGCAGCCGCAGCAGCGACAACAACGAGTTAGCCGGCCAGCCAGTCAGTCAATCGCGTAACCGAAAAACATATTCAGATTTTACAAGCTGAAAGTGAGAGACAGGCGAGAGCGGGCGGGAGGCAGACAAAGATATTAATTTGAATACAACTTCGGTAAGTAAATGAGTGAACAAATGAAAGGACGAATGACTGACTGGATGGATGGATGGAGAGATAGATGGATGTATGGATGTTATAGGCGACAGCGGATAGATGGATGAATGAACGAGTGAACAGCAAAACACAAGTAGAACTGTTATACATTTTGTCTATAGGTAGGTGTATGAGATTATCAGTGTAACTGTAATTTCCATATGAATGAACATGAATACAATGATGCTGACTGACCACCAGTCCAGTAAATGGACGCGATTTGTTGAACAGTGATTTGTAGTGGCGGTGAGATTGAATATTGGAATTATTAATTGTCTTTGATTTTAATTTTTCTTAAGGGACAAGAGATAAATGCAGACAGTAGCAACACGTAATGCGATGTAGAATTATCGGGAGAAAAGAAGAGAGAGGAGAAAAGTATTTTCAGAAAAAATAAGAAAGAACAAGAAAAAAGTGAGCGAGAGCAAATCGAGATGTACAGGAGTCAGAATGAAGTCCGGAAATTTTACCAACGAGTAAACACCAAACCTAAGGCTTTGGTGCCGGCACATTCTCCTGTAGAGATGAGGATGATAACCTGGTGACAGATACAGACAGCGCGTTGATGATCTGGAAGGAACATTTTCAAAAGATTCTGGTATCAAATAGTGGCGAAGTGATGAAGAAGATACCCCAGAACTAATAAGAGATGAAGGTATAGAGTGTATACAACCTAGCCAAGATGAGGTCAAAGTAGCACTTAATCGGCTGAAGAACAATAAAGCTGCAGATGCCGATGGATTACCAGCCGAACTATTCAAGACGTGTGGTCAGATGCCCGGCAGGGGGATGCACCAGGTCATTTATACAATTTGGCTAGAAGAATGCATGCCCAATGATTGGATCCTCAGCATCCAGTGTTCCGTACATAAAATGGGAGACAAAACGATATGTGCCAACTATAGATGATTTAGTCTCCTTCTCATCACATATAAAGTGTTATCTAGCGTGCTGTGTGAACGACTGAAGCCCATGGTCTGCGCCAGATCCTGAAAAAAAATCGATACATTTCACCTATTCGTCGACTATAAAACCGCATTCGACAGTCCAATCCGTTCAGATGTCTTTAAAGCCATTTCTGCGTTTGGCATTACTGCAAAATTAATACGACTACGTAGGATAACTTTAAGTTCAGCAGTTAAAGTCGAAAAGAACTTATCGGAGCCCTTCAATACCGAACAAGGAACAAGGAATAGCATATGTTACTAGCCTGCGCCTACTCCGACGACATACATGTAATGGGTCGAACAGCCGCCTTTAAACGAATTGATAGAGATGGGCAGTGGGTAAATACCCGGTAAATTGGGTAAATACCCATTTGTGGGTATTTATTTGGGTATCCGATTGTTGGCAACCCTGTCGTGAATGTTCACTAATTTTGTGGTGCTCTGTGCTCGTTTAAAAAATATTTAATTTCTAACAATATAATCTGTGTTTTTGTGGTAACGGTGTTTAAAAGTGTTGTGAAATAATTTTTGTGCATTTTGATATAATTGGAAGTGTGAAATATAACATATTTTTCCTAATATTAATTAATCTTTTTAATTCTTATTGGCATTTTGATTCCATTCCCAATTTGTTCCTTTGTTGCATTAGCTTATATTGTTGTTGTAACATTTCTTTTAATTTTATTTTGTTTTGTTATTTTGACATCTCAAAACAGAGTTGCCAAATTGTGTGTTTCATAAGAAATTCAAGGGATAGAAATTCCAGTAAATTCATAAATTATTTAAAAAAAAAAAAATAATAATAATAATAATTTTTAAAAATGGTTTGTCCTTACGAGTTATGTAATATTTCCGTAGATGATGAGTTGTGTGTCACTTGCTGGTTTTGCCTTAATCAATGGCACGTTAAATGTGCTCGAATTAATGCAAAAGTAGTGGACACAATTAGGGATAATGTTGGTGTCCGTTGGTGCTGTGTCCATTGTCGAAAACTTTCAGCTGACTTTTATAACTTTGTAAAAGACTTGCAGTCGGAGCTTAGTTCGATGAAAAAGGAATTTACATCGTTATCAAAACGATTTGAGAATTTTTCGAATTTGTTCGACAAGTACCAAGAGCTTGATGAATTTGTATCATCACCGTCTGTGTCTGGGCAGAAACGTAAAAGGTCTGCGAAAAAGGCTCCCAATAAAGTCGTGCCTAGTCGCAAACCCACAGTTTCTGTTGGGAATACAGTGCCACAATCACCTTCCGTCAATATCACAGATACAACGGAAACTGATTGTGTCCAGACATATGCTAGTGTTGCGTCACATTCGGCCTCGGAAATCGTTAAGGATGTAAATGAAGTGATTAATCCAAAATCTGTGAGTATAAGTAGTGCTAGTCTGGAAAAGACTTCAAAACCTACTCACGGAAATCGGGAATCATCAGTTCAATCATCTAATGCGTCTTCCGTAGCTGGCACTAGCAATTCCCTCCAACCTGGTCAAAGACCATTATCTATGGCTCCCACCAGGAAAATGGTATTTGTATCTAGGTTTGCACCAGATACCTCGGCTGAGGATATAAATTATTATATAAAATCAAAAATCGATGGAAATTTCTTTCTACGTTGTTATAAGCTCCGGTCTGCTTTCTCAGAAAGTAGATCATCTTTTAAAATCGTAGTAGAAGAAAGTATGTTTCATCGACTAATTTCGAGAGAATTTTGGCCTGCTAATGCATTTGTAAAGGAATTTCTGGAAAGATCTGAAAATTTAGCTCATTTGCCTCAGAGGGCTGAAATATTGCCAAAAAACTAAATATGTTTCTCAATGTTTGCTATCAGAATGTAAGAGGGTTAAACACAAAATTAACTCGATTATTCTCTGATAGCCTTGGGTTTAATTATGATGTTATAGTATTTTCTGAAACTTGGTTAAAACCATCCGTGTTAAATAGTGAAATTTTGTGTTCTAGATATCAAATATTTAGAAAAGATAGAGTTCTTAAAAAAGGTGGTGGCGTCCTTATTGCAGTTGATGCCAAATATTCCACTAATTTAATTGAATTAAACTGTTTTGATATCGAATTTATTTGCATATCCATTGAATTAGAAAATTTTAAATTATTTGTGACTTGCTCATACATTCCTCCCTCATCGCAACTTGATATTTATAATCAGCATTTGTTAGCAATAAATTCAATCACTAACAAAATGAATGACTCTGACAAAATATTAGTTCTCGGCGATTTTAATCTGCCGTCCGTAAAGTGGCTTTCATTGCCAGATTCTGAGGCTCTAACACCTTTGACATCTGATGCAAATGTAAACTTATATACCTTTGAAATTGTAAATCGTTTTAGCGACATAAATCTTTATCAAATAAATAGCGTATCAAATTGTTATGATCGAATTCTAGATCTAGCATTTGTGAATTATACACAATATTTTGAAATTATTAGAATACCTCCAGTATGTACTCCCGAAGATAACTACCATCCTACATTATGCATATCCATGATGCATAATAATTTAGCTACCAACAATTCTTTAATATCATTTAAATCTGTTCCTAATTATAATAAAACTGACTTCCGAAAGCTAAACGCACTTATCTCAAACGTAAATTGGAGCACATTATTTATTTGTAAGGGTCATATTGATCTAGAATTATCAGTATATAAATTTTATGATATCCTAAATAAATTTATTCTAGAATGTGTTCCCATTGTTAGAGTTAGAAACTCGGAACGATATCCATGGGTCACATCTGGGCTTTCAAGTATTAAAAATTATAAAAATAAACTTTTTAAAAAATATAAAAAATCAGGCTCCTCTATAGATTATGCTAAATATGCTGTCGCAAGGTCTAAATATACGTCAGAGTCCCGAAAACTTTACAATCTTTATTTAAACAAGATTAAACTTAATTTCAAATCCAATCCTAAATCTTTTTATGACTTTGTTAATATAAAAAGAAAAGCTACGTCAAAGCCCACCATCTTGAAATTCAATAATCAGACATTTGAGAAAAACTCTGAAATTTCAGAGTGCTTTGCAAATTTTTTCGCTACAACATATTCATATTCACCCTGTCCAAATAAAGATACATATAGTTATAAATTATCGACGATAGATCAAATATCTATGCCTTTTTTGCAAAGTCAATATGTTTCTAAAAATCTACGTAATTTAAGATCAATTAAAAGTCCAGGTCCGGATGGCATTCCTAGCATAATTCTAAAGTACTGTTCAGATACATTAGCTATCCCTTTAACGCTATTGTTTAATTATTCCCTGAAATATAGTCATTTTCCGACCTTCTGGAAGAAATCCTATATAGTTCCTTTACACAAATCTGGTAGCTTAACTAATGTCTCGAATTATAGAGGAATTGCTAAATTAAGTGCAATTCCAAAATTATTCGAAAAACTGATTACTGATATAATTTCTCATAAAGTTCAGCCAATCTTAAGCCCATATCAACATGGTTTTCGTAGTGGCCTCTCAACCATTACCAATCTTATTCAATTTTCCTCAACCGTCATAAAAGGTTTTATTCAGCGTAATCAAACCGACACGATTTACACTGACTTCAGTAAAGCTTTTGACAGGGTTAACCATGAACTTTTAATATATAAATTAAATCAAATTGGTTTCAGTATAAATTTAGTTAAATGGATATCATCTTATTTGAGAAATAGATCACAGGTAGTTTTGTTTGATGATTGTCTCTCCAAATCCATTAATGTTCCTTCCGGCGTTCCCCAAGGAAGTCATTTAGGTCCACTCCTCTTTCTTCTATTTATAAATGATTTACCAAATGCAATAATCCACTCCAAATTGCTAATGTATGCTGACGATGTCAAGTTGTTTATCACCCATAACTCCATGAAGCAAGCTGATTTACTTCAAAATGATTTAAATAACCTTTTTCAATGGTGCGAATTAAACTGTATGGATTTAAACCTAAACAAATGTAAGCATATGTGTTTTTCCAGATCTTCTACTTTAATAAGGCAATACAATATTAATGGTACTGTTTTATCAACTGTTGATTCATTTGTTGATCTTGGTATTTTAATGGATCCAAAATTAAATTTTAATAATCATGTTATTTCTATGCTAAACAAAGCCCACGGTGTCTTAGGATTTATAAAACGATGGGCTAAAGAATTCTCTGATCCCTACATTACAAAACAACTTTTTACATCTCTTGTGCGACCCATATTAGAATATGGTTCTGTTGTATGGGATCCCCAATATACAATTTATTCCGATAAAATTGAATCAGTGCAGAAACAATTTCTAATTTTTGCGCTGAGAGGTTTACATTGGAATAGTGACTTTGTGTTGCCTTCTTACACTAGCAGGTTAAAATTAATTCGATTGCCAACATTAAAAAGTAGACGTATTATGTTGAACACTATGGTAGTAATTAAAATACTAAGCGGTAATATACCCTCAGACTTCCTAATTTCATCCATTAGAATAAATGTTCCTTTTCGATCAAGTAGATATTATCAACCATTATACGTAGATTTTCATCGCACAAATTATTCTATGGGAGATCCACTTAGTAAAATGTGTATTGATTTCAATTCTGTGTATTCTAACGTAGACTTTTGCATGAATATAGACCTAATAAAATCTAATATAATCATATTTTTAAATGAATAATACAACTTAATAACAAACTGGCTGTTGAAGTAGATTTCTGTAGCTGGTTTTCTATCCCTTCTCATATTCCATCATAATGCGGATTATGATGCGTACGCGATCCCTACGAAAGGGGAGGTCGCCCCCTCG